>NC_056750.1:140518818-140701318 GCF_019279795.1 Protopterus annectens
GAGACTATCGTGGCTCAGATTACAAGCCAGAAGCATGGAATAGCCTTGCCTGGTCATTGACCAGTGCTACCAGTATCCCCCACACTGGTGAGCAATATAGGAATCACTACAGAGACCTCGGATGAGGAAAAGGGATACCCTCAAACATTGGATCAAGGAATGCAGGACTGGGAACACCCCACAGATGAGTAAGTGTCACTTACAGAAACTACTTGTAAGAGTTAATGTATTTTTTATTTATTTATTTAGCTGGATATAGTCAGGATTGATATTCATAATGATATTCTGTTGTGTTCCATTTTTTCCACAACTGTCACAGACTGAGAACTGAATGTGTAAACCCATGCAGCTAGACTGGCATGGATGCAAAAACATGTGGTATATATATATATATATATATATATATATATATATATATATATATATATATATTCAAACAATATTGTTATTGTAGCATTAAATCTAAAGAGATTTTTTTTTGGTTTATTATATAGTTGTATCAGAATAAGCATGCATCTCTCAACTGTCAGTATTAGAGAGTAGTCAGAGGTTGTAGGCTGAAAGACCACACTTCCCAAAGATACAATTCTGTTAAGTTTTCATTAATATTGCAATGTAACTTCAGACCTCTAAAGCAGTGGCACCAATGGTCTGCTGTAAAATGTAATCAGTATAACTGGAACATGCGTATGTACAATATATGCACACATCAAGTACTGCTTGCTGCAATCTGTAGTATAGTGTGCATCTGTTATGAGCTGGATAGTCTTAACAGTAAAAAAGTTATTTGTTAGGAGTTGGTAGGCTTAAAAGTAAAGGGAACAGAATGGAGTCAAATTATTGTATCAAGGTGTTGCATGTCACATATAAAATTGCTAATGTTCTCCCTTATTTTTCTCTCACCACAACCCTTAGCTTCTCTTCTTTTTCCTACAGCACCTCAATTATTTGACTCTGTTCTGTTACCTTTACTTTTAACACTACAAACTCCTAACAAATTTCTTTATTACTTTTAAGACTACCCAGTTCATAACAGATGTACCCAGTTCATAACTGATGCACACTATAGTACATACTGCAATCCTTGCTTTGTCCATATATTGTACATATGTGTGTTCCAATCATACTGATTACAGTGCAGAGCAGGCCATTTGTGCCACTGGTATAGATGTCTGAAGTGACATTGCAGTAATGATGAAAACCTAGCAATATTGTATGTTTGGGAAGTGTGTTTTCTTGAACTGATAACTGCTGACTGCTCTCTAATACTGTACTGTTATTTTGTCCTATAGACTACTGCATGCATGCTTTCCTTTTACAGTTTAGAGATGCTAAAAAAAAACTTTGCTAGAATCTCCTTGTGTTCTGACTGAGTGTGCTTCTCAGCTAATAAGTATATTTCTGGCACTTTTTAACTGTTCAGAGTTGAATAAAACAATAACCGAATTCAGTTCAGAATACAGTTTGAATAAATTGCATTTATTTAAATTGTATTTGCTTTAATATTGCTACACACTCAAGTGTGCTAGCTTACACTGCACTTGAATTGTTTTTAGTGCTGTTTTAGCTGCTTTTTTGTAAAAATAAAATCTAAGCTTGTTTTCTGCCTTTCCTGTAACTAGTTTAGTCAAGATACAGATTTGCTGTACCCAGGACTTTTTGTAAGCTTCTGAGTCACCCACGCCTTTCTGTGTTGGAGGGACGCCTTCTAGCTTATCAGTGGAAGGGGTAAGCACTAGGTAGCCTATCTACCACAAGAGTGGTTTCTGGTCCAGAAATTATAGTTTATTGGCTGTTTGAGCAGTTTTTCCATCTCTTTTAACTTTCTGGTCTAAATTGCTGCATTTACACTTGTTTCCTGCCTTTCCTGTAACTAGTCTAATCCAGATACAGTTTTGCTGTATCTAGGACTGTTTGTAAGCTTCTGAGCCCCCCAAGCCTTTCTGTGTTGGAGGGAAGCCTTCTAGCTTATCAGTGGCAGTGGTAAGCACTAGGTAGCCTATCTACCACAAGAGGAGTGGTTTCTGGCCCAGAATTTGTAGTTTGTTGGCCGTTTGGGCAGTTTTTCCATCTCTTTAAACTTTCTGGTTTAAAAGCCCAACTTTGCACTTGTTTCCCACCTTTCCTGTAACTAGTCTAGTCCAGCTATAGATTTGCTGTATCCAGGACTGTTTCTAAGCTTCTGAGAGGTGCCAAAATCTGCTGTTCAGATTTTCCTTTAGATCTGTTAGTTTTCTCCTCTCCTGCACTTTTACTAGCTTATTATTCTAGCACTTTACCATACCAGACCTCTTGTAGTAAATATTGTAGCACACAAAAGTGCTACCAGCACTAAATGTTCTACAAGAAAACAGCTCCAGTACTTATTATTAATGCCCCCTCCCCCAGGGATGTCTAAAGGTCAGCTCCCTGTGCTTTCTCCTATTAACCTGGTGAATTTGGACATCCTGAGGCAATGCAGCAACTGATTCATTTACACTGACAACCCTTTTCTCTTACCTCACAACACTCAGACTTGTGAGGGATGCACTTATATATCCAAACTGGAAGCCATGCACTCTCCAGCCAAGACCAGAATAGGTGGTCAGGAGAAGAAGGTCAACACTTGCATCACACCACATGGAACACATAGCCCTCCAGAATACACACCAACGCTGCCTTCACATAAAAACACAAACCACACACCCACCTTCATGGAGGCTGTCAATAAAAATCTACCCAAACAGCAGAGACCTCAATGGCAGAAACGTACTTGACCACCACAACACAACACTAATCATGAGACACATAACTCTCCTAAACAGTGTGCTACTCAACCAAAGCCCCTAAGGCAAAACAGCATGCCCAGCACACTAGTTGTAGGTGACTTGATAGTGAGGCACACTGATGTCCCACTCACTAGGTTGAATAAGGAGAAAGTAACAGTCAGCTGACTGTCAGGTGCCAGGATCTGCCACATAATGCATGCACTCAGGTCCCTCAACAACAAGTACAAATATGACTCTGTCATTGTACATGTGGGTGTGAATGACCTGAGATGTACCTCCCTGCACTACATGAAAATAAACATGGAGGACTTCTCTCGTATTATGTAGCCCAGGCGGGTATGACCCTAACCCTGAGCAGCATCTTACCATCACCCAGAATTATACTACAGTACAAGCAGACAATGACTGATTTCAACAGTTGGCTAAGTTACTGGTATCATTCTAAGGGGATCCAGTATCTGTCTGCCTGGGATGACATGATTGACAGATCTCGATGCTTTGCCAGAGGTGGCCCGTATTGTCACCCCTGGGCTTCCACTCTTGCCACCACTATAGTGTCTTTTTTAGGCAGTGTTCCAAAGACCAAATTACCACCATAACAGCTACAAACAAATGCAATCTGAGGGTCATGCTGCTCAATGCTAGAAGTCTAATTCTCAAAATGCACTCGCTCAAAGCACTCCTCAAAATGGAGAACATCGACATTTGTGCTGTAACAGAGACCTGGTTCAAGGCAGCAGAAAGCATCTCTGCACTACCAGGCTATAACTCATTCTACACCTTTTGGCTTCAGAACTTGGACCGAAGCTCCAAAGGTGGTGGTGTTTCCATATTCATGAAGGATGCGCACACCTCCAGACTGGTAGCCCAACATAATGCATCAGAGATACTTCAGGTGCAGCTAACATTGGGAAAAACAGCGATTCAGGCCATAGCCTGTTATAGGTCCCCAACCATGTACACAGACTCACAGTCCACATTCCTAAGCACCCTGGAGAATATTAGGGTCCAACCTAACACTGTCATACTGGGCAACTTCAACTACCCCTCCATTAACTGGGAGAACTACTCAGGTACCAATACACTTGCCCAACATTTCCTGGAATTCATTAATTCCAATGCCCTGGACCAGCTGGTTATTACCACCACTAGAGGTAGCAACATCCTTGACCTGGTCATTACTAACATGGTGACCATTGCTAAAAAAACAATAGTCAACTTCTCCCTGGTTAGATCCGACCACAAACTAATCACTTTGAAAATACACCTCACCCACAAAGGTAACCACCATGAAAAACTTCTCCAAAGCTAACTTTGAGCTTCTAAAAACAGAGGCAGTTAACTTCACGGCACCCATGCAAATGGAGAATAGTTGCACGATTGCCGAATCATACACCAATGCACTGTATGAACACGTACACAAATGCACAGATCTTGCTATACCCAGTAGAACCAAGATGCTCTCCTCCAAAAATATGAAGCCAATCTGGTGGTCCTCTGCCATAAACAAATTCTACAACAGAAGGAGGAAACTGGTGTGGAATAAGGTGAAGTCCCAATACTGGAAAAACTCCCTATTAAGCCTCAACAAAAAGTTGAGATCCCTCATCAAATCCTCTAAAGCTAGCTATGAAAACAGAATTGCAGCAGATAGTAAAGACAACCACAAGGCCTTCTATAGTTATGTAAAGAATCTCCACGGCAATACCCAGATTTCTTCTGAGCTACTGCACAATGGTACCTCCTATACCAAGCCAACAGATCTTGCCAATATACTAGCCGACAGATTCAGTGACAACTTTACCCCTCCCCCCAAAGGATGAATCACAATACCAGTAGATTGCCAGGCACCCAGTATTACTGCTGCACAGGTTAAAATAGCACTGTCCAAGGTCAAGAATACAGCTTCTATGGGACCTGACAATTTCCCTGGCTGTATTCTACATGAACTACAGAGTGAACTGGCACCTGACCTGTGTGTCCTGTTTAATCACAGCTTCACCTCAGGCTTTGTCCCTACCAAATGGCACACAAAGGGGAAGTGACTACAGACCCCGGAAACTATCACCCCATTAGCCTGACAAGTCTGATATGCAAAGCTATGGAACGCATCATCATGGACCTTATAAGAAAGGATATAGGGAATCTCCAAACTCTGGATCCCACACAGTTTGGTTTTGTGAAGGGTAGATCATGCCTGCTCAACTTTGTCGACTTCTTTGAGTCAGTCACCAGAGCTGTGGATGAAGGCAAGGTGGTTCATACAGCCTACCATGATCTGGCCAAGGCCTTTGATACCATTCCCCACTCAGGAATCATCCTTGCGGTGTGCATGTATTGCACATGTGTGTTCCAATCATACTGATTACAGTTTACAGCAGACCATTTGTGCCACTGGTCTAGAGGTCTGAAGTTACATTGCAATAATGATGAAAACCTAATAATAGTGTATGTTTGGGAAGTGTATTTTTTGAACCCACAACCACTGACTGCTCTCTAACACTGTACTGTTATTTTGTCCTACAGACTATTGCATGCATACTTTCCTTTTACAGTTTAGAGATGCATGCCCACTGTTATTTGAGAATATGTAACTGTTGCTTTGTGTTTACTTTCTTTTACAGTTGAGATATGCATGCTCAATTTGATACAACTGTATTAAATACCAAATAAGTCGTCCTTAACTTTTAATGCTACAATAACAGTACTGTTCTGATGCATACATACCACATGCTTCTCTCATACTTGACAAATGTGTGGCATGGGATCTCACATTCGATGCTCACTCTGTGGCAGCTGTGGAAAAAACAGAACAGAGCAGAATACCATTATGAATACCTGTCTTGACTATATTCAGCTTTTAACTCTGGCAATAAGTCACTGTAATTGATACATACACATCTATGGGTTGTCCCTTGTAATAAATTCCCCAATCCAATTGTCGAGGGTCTCCCGCTTCCTCCTCCTGTGGTCATCAGAATGATGTTGGCATTGTCCACCAGTGTGGTTAATAGCTGTAGTACCGGTCAAAGCCCTGGCATTACTATTCCAGGCTTCAGACTTGTATTATGAGCCTGAACTGTGTGACTGCAGCAACCAGGGCCCACGTTCCTTAACTAGGAGTCCAATAAAGACTTTGGACTCCTGAACACCCCTCCTTTATGCTTGGAAGTGCAATCCCTTGCCAGAAATACTAGACATGACCACCATAGATGAAGCCTAATGTAGAATGAGCATTTCCCATCAGTTGCATTTTGCATCCTGATTTTTTTTTCCCACCAGTTGCACATATCATGCTTATTGAACACTTTTTGGTTTTGCAACATTTGAAAAAATTGCACATCATTTACCATTCCACAAACATGGTAGTTGATGGTGCACTCTGCCAGGCAATCTGTTTGCCTGATAGTAAGTGATGCGTAACAGTAGCAAGCAATGTCATTTTAAGGTTATTTGATATACAGGTACTTGTGTAACTGTGTTAGTCAAACTGGGAGTCCATGGCAGTCCAGATAGCAGAAATATACTTCTATGAATGTAGTCCACAGTATACTCACAGTCAATAGACAATACGTAGAAAAATAAATAGGTAACTGACACAATATTAATGTCTCAGCCCTCACACATATAAATATTGATACACTATGTCAAGAGTTATAAGTGAGAGTGACTATAATGTGAAGTGAAACAACATTAAAAGTGTATGAAACATGCTGTACTTGAACCCTGGACCATGTGCACTGTAACCTATACTTACAGCTGTTGCCACATGAAGGTTGAGAAAACAGTTGTGTATGTTGCACTTTATTGCTATAATATGCAATGTCACAACAAGAAAATAAAGCTTGCACAAGCTGCACTAGAATCCAAGACCATCGGCACTCTATACCTACAACTAACACCTGTTCCCACATGATTACTCACATGGCATTCTCTATCTTAGTATTCATTATAAAGTTCTCACTGTTAACTGCAGCAAAAAGCTGGTTACTGTGTTTGCATGGTGGCCAATAGTATTAATTGAATGCTTCCAGTTTATGTCTGTGGCTGTCTGGGTCCTGTTTGCAACCTAGGTGGTCCAGTCATCCAGTTTGTGCACTGCTGCACTCCATGCAAACCAGATGAGCACAGTCAAACATGTTTGTGCTAACCCGCACATCAAGCAAACACTGCCCCCCCCCCCAAAAAAAAAAAAAAAATTGAAAAACAGTTGAAATGAGGAAAATAATCTATGGCAGTGCCCCAAATAAATTGTAATGAAATAAAATCAAGAAAAGGAAAAGCAATTGCTGTGCTGTCATACAGTCCATATTCACAGCCAGCAAACTTGCACGTAAATGCTATCTGTATCATACCTCACAGCTGTTCAGATTTTTGCAGAATGCCAAGATTTTTGCCTCATATTTTTGGGCTGTTCCTTGTAAAATTTATGGTTTTCTGAAAAAAAAATCAATGAAGATTGAAGTCAATAAATTATGACATACATTTGAGTTTTGTAATTCATATCCACCAGAAAATGCATGCTAACACAAATTCTATTATTCTAGCTACTTTTTAAGTTTAGAAGAACAATATTTAATATCTGTCCTTATTTTTGGGCCTTTGCCCCCCCATTATTTTAGACTTTGTCCAGGTTTCTTGCACTAAATGGTTGAGAGGTATAATCCACATTCATATTAAAGGTTTTGCAGCCAGCAACACTGATGTGAGTCACAAAACCTTGCTTATACATGCCATTCTTCATTAATATGCATGGCACAATGCCACATGATTAGCAACATCACGCATCTGAAAACACTCCATGTAGGCTCTGTGCAAAACCTACACAGACTTTATTGAATCCTGAAGAATCTCAATGTCTACTCTCAGTATAAAGTGTTAGATGATGCAGGAATGCAGTTGTGCTATTTATTTTTGCAGAGTAGTTGACATTTGGGAACTACTACTAACATATCCATTTTCAAGTGCATGGGTACAGAGCATGCATGAGTGTGAGTAAACATGCCTACACATTCATTTCATGCAAGCCTCCCAACATCTTCTCTCCAACATGGTCTGTTGATGTCATACACTATAAGTTGACCTGAAGTCTGGTAACGGTCAGACTTGTGAGTGGTGCTTGTGGAAAGTACTGAGCTCTGTAACCTATGTATTTACATAGATAAAGGTTCTGTTCTCACTGAAGTCAACTGTGTGTGTGTGTGTGTGTGTGTGTGTGTGTGTGTGTGTGTGTGTGTGTGTGTGTGTGTGTGTGTGTGTGTGTGTGTGTGTGTAGCCAGACCAGCAGAAGTATGTTTCCTAAAGTTACTGCTCCAACGCCATGTATTGAGAGCATTTTGATACTTGCACATGCCTACATATGCATTTCATGCAGGCCTCACAATGTTCTCCAACATGCCCTGCTGATGTCAAACACTATAAGCTGACCTGCAGTTGTATAACAGTCAGACTTGTGCCATGGTGCTTTCATAAAGTACTGAGCTTTATAGTCTGTCTACTTAGATAGGTAGGGGGTTTGTTCTCACTGCAGTCAACTGGGGTGTGTGTGCACTTGCTTGACATTACAGACAGCCTTTTACACCAGCATGTGGAACACTGTTATTGCTATATTTTCCTTACCAGATACTGATGATGTTATCAGCTATATCTGATTTGTGGATGGCACTATCTACTCTAGGACAGGGTCAGAAACTGTTCTGGAGGCCAGGTAGAAGTCATCTTATCCTGTATGATACAGATTACGGTGACATGGATTTCAGTCTATCCACATATTTTATGGCATGGCTTGTAGTCACTGTGTTTTCTTGGTGAGTAATCTGTGTGGTCTCTCCAGCTACTGCATGTGTTTGGTGAGATACATGCAAAAGAGAGCATCATACTCTATATTAGTGTTGTGATGAGGTTCAAATACAGTGTTTTAAAATAATCCTGCGAATGGAATACGATGGCATGACTTGATTGTACAACATAGGCTTTCAATACCAGTGTGGACACTTGGTGGTCGAAGTTCAGATTGCTATGTATGTATGTTCTCAGTGCTTGCATCACTGGGTTTCAGCACAGCGGGACTGTTGTCAATTCTGTAATTAGCAGGGAATTCCACTTTGCAGAAGGACAAAATAAAGACGCATTTTTGCATTTATTTATAGACCATGTGGCTTTGTCACCAATCAATTTTCTGTATTAGCCCCTCTTGTAGTATGTTATCATCATAGGTGGACTCAATGATTACATCCAGTATTCAAGAATCAGCAAACATGGTAAGCCAAAGGCCATATACTTTAGCCTGAACTGTTGAGAAATAGATTCCAAACAGTAAAAGGACAGAACCTTGGGGTACACCAATGGTGACAGCTGTACTAATACAGGTTGATTCACTAACTTTCACAGTATGTGTTCTGTCAGTGAGCTAATTGGCTACCTGTCTATTAATATAAGGCTTAATCCCCAGCTGGGAGAGTTTATCAATGACACCTGCATGGAGGATTGTGTTCAAACCCCAGGCCAGTTGAAGCTTGCCAGTATGCACTGTCTTACCTTCATCCAGGCTTATCATACAGAATCAATGGGCTGTGACAGCATCACAGATCACCTATCATGTGAATCATCACATATACCTTCCTGGCATGGTTGAATACACACTTCAACACACCCTCCACACAGACTATGTTCCTGAGAAGGGTGTACATCAATATGCATCCATCTGAGTTGGGGGGATGGCACCCAATGCATGCATGTATAGACACATTCTGATTTTCCTCATGTGTGAGGCAGAGAAACATGTTATCATGGACATTTTCTAAATGGACACTAGTGATATCCTGGCTGTGGGCAACAGACCTGTGTGAGTTGTTAATGCTATATCATGTCTGTTACATCTGTTAGATGTCCTCAAAGAGGTCGTCCAGGGCATGCATGATGACAACACTATCATCCTTCTGATCTTGACAAGCCCAAGGCATTTGACACAAATCTACACTAAGGTATTCACTCAACACTAAAAAAAGAAATCACTGGGAACCAGGGCAGACATAACTGAAATCCTTTAATAACTCAAACAAATTTCCAGGTACACAGAGTGAACTAAAATCCTTTAATGACTCCAAGCAATTTCCAGGTATAATTCCAAACAAGTTTCCAGGTACACAGAGTGAACTAAAATCCTTTAATGATTCCAAGCAATTTCCTACCTGGAAATTGCTTGGAATCGAAATTCACTCTGTACCTGGAATTATTAAAGGATTTTAGATCACTTTGCCCTGTTTTCCAGTGATTTATTTTTTTTCGTGTTGGACTCAGCTGGTGTATCACTGGATTTGCCCCTGTGCTGGTTCACTTATCTTTTGTTGTACTCACTCAGCACTGTCAGATGTGGCCATATACACCTATATCACCAAGTGGGTAGATCACTGTATCACATACGTGGAATCTAAATATGTTGAAATGTGTCAACATCAGGGCTGTCCGTTAGGTCCTTTCCTGTCCATTATTTAAGTAACAGGCATCACACATGATGTACACATCCTGTATCCAAACAGCTGTCTGAAAGGACAACAAATTGTGGACAATCATTGACTCCAGTTGTGATATTAATATAATACAGGCAGTATCAGCACACACTAAAGATTGCTAACACAGCCATAACAACACCTGCAATGACATGAAAACATGGGAGATTTGATATGTCAGAAAAACAAACACACATCCCAAGTATAATGTAGACATCACACCCTATAATCAGACCAATAGGTATGTGACCTAGGTCCTGGGGTAGCTAGCAAGTTAAATGTCAACCAGCATGTGGTCACAGTGCTGACTACTCCCTTATATGTAACACAACTACTGAGTATGTGAAGGGCATCCACATCAGAGGTCATAATACCTCCATAGTTCACAGCCGTCATCACAAAAATAACTGACTACAATGTACCCTTCTTCATGTACCTCCCTACACATCTTCCAGTGATGTGTAACTGAAGTGTACCACCTTTGTCACAGTGAGATGTCACAGATCTTGTTGGCCATACCTAGGTATACTTTTTATGGCATAAATATTACCGTTTAATGGTGTGGAACCCCTATCAAGTTGTTACACCAGATGCACATACATAGCTGTTTGACAACATTAATGGCATAGGTAACATTCCTGACAGTGTGGGTTGTGTTTTATATATATATATATATATATATATATATATATATATATATATATATATATGGATCTACTTCAGTAGATCGAACTTTTACAATTTTGAGCCACATATGGCCGAGACCATATATTCGAACTCGTAAAAGATCGAACACCGAAGTAAAAACACAAAAAACAAAAAAACACAAAACTAAATGTCTATAGCAGGGGGGCTATGCCCCCTTGCACCCACCACAGCCCCCTTACTTAAATATACCAACTCCGAGATCACACTACATTGCAGAAATGGGAAATCTTCCCTTTCCACTCTGTATGGAGATCTCCATTCAGTCCGATCGAACTTTTACAAGTTCGAATATATGGTCTCAGCCATATGTGGTTCGAACTAGTAAACGTTCGATCGACTGAAGGAGACCCATATATATATATATATATATATATATATATATATATATATATATATATATATTACACATATGCCATGCAAACCAGTCAACTAGCCTGTATTGATCATAATGTCACATACAGGTATAGTAGTGCCCCTCCTAATACCTCCAGCAGATGTTACGGTACTAAACCAGTGTGCATGATTACCCTCATGGAGTGCAGACATGTCATAATAGTTGTACAAGTGTGTTTGTACACAATCACCTCTGATCACACTAAATCACATATGTTATGTCAGAGACATGGGATTACTAGTGGCATTATTCTGATATTGCCCATGATTGTGCTTGCTTCTATTAATATTGTCCATGAGCCTTTGCCTGTGTCCCACTTGCTGGACACCTCTGCTGAGATTACACTCATATTTTGGCAAATCAGTTTGCACAACTTCACAATATGCACCCTACCCTAATTGTATATAACATCCCTGATAGATGTCCTCTGCAGTGTTCATGTAAGGATGCTTATCTCACACAGACATCTTCCCCATTGTTGTGTCACCTTGTGTGACAGTCACTTAATACACATTTTCACTGTGCAGTCCTCTCTGCAGTGTTCATGTAAGGATGCTTATCTCACACAGACATCTTCCCCATTGTTGTGTCACCTTGTGTGACAGTCACTTAATACACATTTTCACTGTGCAGTCCCTACTGTACCATGCTGGTATGTGACTGGTGTTGCTGCTACAACTGTCTTCCATTGAAATGATGTACATTAAGTTGTTACTTGTTCTCTTTCCCTGTGTTCATTCCTATAATTCATCTGTGCGTCCCTATTCAATAAGCACACTTTCCTTGACTGTTTATTTTACATGGCAGTCCATGTACTGTTACAGATAGTTTACACAGCTTCAGTACAGAATGCCAGGAATGGAATTTCACAATACTCTTCACTGTATGCACTGTCCTGTACTGTGCTTGGACCATATACATAACTCTCAACTGTCCAGATTTTCACAGAAATGTCCAGAATTATACCTTATACATCTTTTGGTGTGTTCCTTATCAAATATGTGTTTTTCTGCCATATCATTGGGATGATCTCAGCATTGATGTGACTCAATAATTGCATACATTTGAGTTTCAGATTTCAAATTCTTCAGAAAATGTATCTTAACAGAACCTCTTATTATTCTCGCACATTTCTAAAGAGCAAACGTCAAATCTGTCCCTTTTACTGGTCATTGTCTCCCTAGTATGTCAGGCTTTGTCCAGATGTCTTGCACTAAGAGATTGAGAGCTATGCCAATATTTGTTAAGCTCTGGTGATCATTGTGGCATTTTGTGCAAAACTGCAGACCTTCTTTGATCTGACTTAAACAGGATTGCTATGCGTGTTGGCTTATATGGTTTCCTGGCCGGCAACACTGTTGACAGCCATGAAACCACATTTATTTATGTTTAAATGCCATGAATGGCATGAATACATAATAAGCACTGCTGCTCACAGTGCACCACCACACACACATGTAAACTCCATGTAAGCATTACACAAAGATTATGTGGAGTTTACTGAATGAGGGTCTAAACACCCTTATCCTTCTTGGCCGAGGTCTATTAGCAGCAGCAGCATAGATATGGGCCTGTTGCACACATACATGCAGAAGAGCAGCAGTCCCTAACATTCTTTCTGTGTAGAATAGTTTCCATGGCTGTATTCCAATAGGTTTGGGAATTTGAGGCCAAAAACTGCATTGAGTGTACATGATTGCTTTATATCTGTTGAATAGCTCCTCCATCTTGGATTGGTTGATTAGAATCCAGTTCAGCTGCTTATGCTGTAATATGCATGCCATAATGTTTACTGTGTTTGTGTCACTCTACACAGCATGTAGAGGCTCTTACTGAATACAATTGGCACACTATTGTGTGCATGTTGTGCCACAATTCACACAGTTTTAATGAGCCATGTAGGCTTTATTGAATCTAGCCCTTTATCTATCATTTTAACATGTTCTTTACTTCTATTCTTAAAATATCCATATTTAATTATATCCATGTTTAGTTTATCAACTTCTTTTATGTCTTCAAAAAATTTTCTTTACATGGTTTCTCCATAACTTTTTTAATCCTTTACATTTCAAAAACACTTTTTCTATAATTTCTTCTTCTTGCAATGTAAAAATGTTATATCACTTTTCCTTTTATATGGCATATTTCCTTTTAGTGGCAATTTATCTATTACCAGTCTCCACAAAAAAATTTTACTTTTTGATTACACCATTTGCTTCTTATTTTTACAGCTATATTTTTCCATCTGTTAGATTTCCCATTGATTTATATAGCAGTGCTTTATTATTACATTTGTATACTATACTTTTCTTTTTCTGTATCATCAATTTTTGTTTTCTACAGCTTTGTTTTTTTGATAACATTTTATTTCTTCATTTATAGACTTTTTTCTCTTTTACTCTTTTTATCATCCCCCACAATTTACCATTTTACTACTAATCGCTCATCTTTTTAATTTATTCACTTTAGCACTTTGTATAAATGTAATGAAACAGCATATACCACTGAGTTATTTAACCTTAACCCTCTTTCTTCTTTATTTATAAACAAAACTCCTTTTTACAGGATTTAATCTCGAGCCCCATATAAATGAAAAAAAAAAACATATCTGCAATAATTTATTTTCAAATACTGTTGGCAACATATATACACTTGCTAAGTAAGCTATTTTCCCATCTGTACTGAATTTATCAAATAAGCCTTTTGTCTAAATGATAATTTATATGCTCTTCAGAAAAGACAGGTTTGTTTTATTTTTTTCTATGTTTTTTTTCCATTGAATTCTACTTACATCTTTATTCCCAAATTTTGTACCTAACAGAAAAATTTAATTCATCGTAAAATATATACCCCCATTTATAATCAGTACTAGTCTATGAACCTATGAATCTATCACCTAAACTTTTACTTTTATCTTTATTTAAATCAATCCCTATCATTTTCTAGGCAATCGTTTGTGCAAATTATTACTTCTTTTATCCACATTTTGTTTTTGCAGTTATTATAAAGTTATCTGCATATTTTAACAGCTAGAATTTTTTACCCACCTCCTTCATTTTATAATTAATTTCACATACTATCACATTCATAATGAATGCAAAGAGTATACAACTCACTGGACACCTTTGTCTTACACCACTCTTCATATGTATCTCTTGGCTTAACCAGCCGTTTACAAGTATTTTTACTTTATCACTACTATATTCTGACATACATGATTTCCTAACTTTTGATCTTATATTATAGTCTTTCATTACTACCCATAAGATTCATGTTCAGCTGTATCAAATGCTTTATTAAGGTCTTATATCATGATTTTTGCTTCTTCTTTTCTGTTCATAATATCATCCACAATTTCTCTAGCTATCATTAACAAGTCTTGTCTACTCTTCCCCTTTATACTATATATGCACTGTATTCCATAATATTTTCCAGTTTAGTTTCAAATCTCTTTGATATTGTTTCGATAACGATCTTCTAATCAATATTATTCAATGTTATCAGTCTCCAGTTTTTAATTGTCTTCTATTTTCCTTCTTCCATATGAATTTAAGTATTCCGCTACATAATTATTTATACGTACAACCTTTCAGGGGAATTCAATAAAGCCTGCAGGGTCATTTTCTCCCATGTGCACATCACTGTGTGATGCTCACATGGGTGCAAAAACTTTTAGATTCAGTAAGTGTTGTTTAGCGGTGTGCACCTCTGTGTAAACAAGGTAAACACTGTGCCATGCCAATTAGCTGAATTACATGCTAATTAACCTATCTAACACAGTGGAGCTATTCAGCAAGCTAAAAAGCAATTATGTAGACTCTTTGTTAGTGTTCCCACTGAATTTGAAAAGTTTTTGAATACAGCAAAGGAAAGAAGTCTACAAGGATAGAAAAAAATATAAAATGTGTGACATTTGTACAGAACTGACCCTAACATGTGACAGCTGGCTGGATACAACAGAATGAGAGTACCAAAAGCAACATAAATCTTTTGTTTTGTGCCAGAACAGAAATGCAGCTTTGCTCTCCACCTCAAATGAACAGTACACTTTGCAGACCATACTTGTCAACCTCTTAGGGCAAGAAATCTGGATATAGCCATAAATAATAGGGGTAAAGGGCCCAAAAATAGGGACAATTTTTAAATATTGCTCTTACAAACTTAGAATGTTGATAGAATAACATGTTTTGTGTTAACATGCATTTTCTGAAGGGTATAAAATCTGAAACTCAAATGTCTTGTCATTATTTTCTGATTTCAGTCTTTAATGACTGGACATTTTTTACCAGAAAATCACATATTCATCCAACAATCAGTACTCCTCTGTGAAGATTTATCCCAAAGTAATATCCTCGATTCTGTGTTCAACATTCGGCTCCCCTTCAGTTTTCCTAGCTACATGGTTGCCAACAGTGTAGATTCAGGATTGTCATCATGGTGAAGATGCAAATGATGTTTGAACTCATTAGAATTGCTGAGTCTCAAAAAATTAGATCTGTGTAGGGATGTAAATATCGTGCAGGTACTGCCTCAGTGTTTGTTTTTGCTGTATGGCAACTGTGAATGCTTACATCAGGGAGGTGTGTCAGGTAAGACTTATAAAGTGTTACACGTAGGTCTGTCAAGGTGTGGAAATGCACATAAGCAGCACATGATTCACAGGTTCTGTTTCATTAACATCCAACCTCCTCCTCATTTGTTGGCAAATTGTGTTTTCTTTGTCAGTTTTTTTATTTCTTTTTTGTTTGCCGTGTTTGCATGATGTTGCACTTTATGCAATCATGGGAAACAGATGAATGCTATGCTTATCTTGTTTGCCTGATGTTGCACAATGGGCAATAGGAAAAACTTAAGAATGTTCCTATATGGTTGGTCGTTTACAATTTAAGAATGATTAGTAAATAACTAGGGAATGTCATGTAACCATTCCAGTGTCAGCATTGCTAAATTGTGACAAATAGTACTGTGTCTAGGAAATACACATGCTGCTTAACTGACTCTGTGGCGGCACGTGTTAATGCATTGATACATTCTTTTTTTTGGCCAGATGGTACTGAATACAGGTGTATCTAATATTTTAAAATACTTTTCATTACAAAGTGATAATGCAGTGACATGAATTGCTTATATGAGATATGTTGCTGTGTGTTTGCATAGTGCAGTAGGTTAAGTGGCATTGCATGCCGCTGCGCAAGCATGCAGCCCAAAAAAGTGAAGGGATTCTTTGTTTCTTCAGTATTGCTTAAAGTCTGATAGCTAGTATTCAGTCTGTGGAATACACCTGCTACTTAACTGACTCTGTGGCAGCAGGTATTAATGTACTGCATGGAAGGATGCATTCCTTTTTTCTGGGTCAGATGGTACTGGGTTTAAATACAACTGTATCTAATACTATTAACCGAATACAACTGTTTCTAATACTATTAGCTATGTTTGCATTACAGTTGCTGCTTGTTGGTGTGGGATGCTCATCATCATGCAATAATGAATTAAAGAAAAGAAAATAGGGAAGATAGGACAGTTATGAAATAGAGAACACACAGAAAGAAGAACAAATGGAAAGCAATACAGGAATGTGCAGGAGGTAGGGAAGAACCATAGCTATCAATTTTTTCAACAGTAAAAAGTGATAATATATGCAGAATATTAGTCAGATATGGACTGTCACCTCCGGAGATGGGTGAGCACAACACAATCATGATGTATAGAAAATTGAACCAAATCAAGTGTGTCAAGAAGATATGTGTGTGGAATGCAGAGCTATGTATGGAACGATTTTTCTTTTGTGGGACAGGTATTCATTTTTTTTTCTTTTGGAGAGAGACAAGAATGTTGGAGAAGGGACGTAGGTATGTCTGGGTCTTGTAAGTTGGGTAGATGAGGAAGCAATTGCAGGCAGCCAAGACAAACAAGACAAGACACAGAGCCAGTGATGGACACTAGAGTTTGGTGGACACCATGGATGGGGTGAGGGTGGGGACAGCCAGGACCCATGGATGTCAAGCTGGTTGACAGTGAGAACTGAGTTCTCACCCACAGGACGGTCATCACTGTCACCTCACTCTGCCACTGGCTGGAGCACTTGATGTCTGCTCTTCCTCCTCCTGGCCCTATGTAAAATGAAGGCGAGGAGCCCCTCGATCTGGCATAGCCATGTACCAGCAGAGTGGCACACAACCTTACACACCATCTCTGGCAGTTCAGAGTGAGTAATAAACTCACCACCCCTGCCACTGTTCCTGGAAGGAACCACTGGCCTATCCTCCAGGGCAGAACTACTGGATAGGGCAGTTAGTGCATGGACAGCAGAAGTGGTGCTTCCAGGTTAGCTCCCAGATGTGTTGGGTAATGGTGCTGTGGCCAGTGGAGTGGAGGCAGGTGGATCCTGTGGGGTAGGTATACCCGACTGTGCTGTGGAAAATTTCGTGATGTGGTACACATGGATGACGTGGACACATTTTGACAATGTATAATAAATAAAACAAAAAAAACCCAAAAAATATAAAATAGAAAAAAATAGATAAGGGTTGGGGTGAGAGAAAAAAGGCATGATTAGTACCTTCATATGTAACATACAATGCATTAATGCAATTATTTCACTTTATTATCTTAACCTCTACTCTTAAGACTACCACTCCCTGACAGATAACTTATTACTTTTAAGAGTAGCAGCTCCTAACAGATGCACACAATACTACAGATTGCAGCAAGTACTCATGTGCATACATTGCACATATGCATGTTCCAATTATCCAGATTACAGTTTACAGCAGGGCATGTGTATCACTGGTTTAGAGCTTTTACTTTAAACCTTTAAGTTACACATAACTACCAGTCATACCCCAAAGGATACCTGTCACCATTTCTCCACCTATTATTTCCAAAGAACAGGTCATAACTGCACTGGCCAAGGCTAAAAACACAGCCTCTATGGGATTGGATAACATCCCAGGCTGCTTAATAAGGCTGCTTACTAAATGAAGCAAAGCAAGAGTTAGTGGAAGCACTGGGTATTCTCTTCAACCACAGTCTAAGTACTGGCTTTGTCCCAGCAGACTGGAAATAGCAACTGTAATCCTCTTGCACAGAGGGGGTCCCACAGCTGACCCAGGGAACTACATATGCATAAGCCTGACCAGGCTTGTCTGTAAGGCCATGGAGAGAATCATCTTGAACCTTATCAACAAGGACATTGGTGACCTTCAAACTCTAGAGCTGACCCTGTTTGTCTTTGCTATGGGCATATTATGCCTGTTAAAACCTAGTGAAATTCTTCAACAGTGTCACCAGATCCCTGGATGAAGGCAAATCAGAACATACTGCTTATCTTGACTTGGCCAAGGGCTTTGACACAATCCCCAACTCAGGCATCATTGAGAAAATTCATCTGCTAGGGATTAACTCATATGTCATTAGATGGGTAGGCAACCATCTCAGCAACAGAACACATTTTCTATTTTTATTTTTATTTTATATGTGTTAACCAGGGGTGTCTGACTGAGCAGAAAAGGCCCTTTTTCAGCAGAGGCCCGGGGGAGAAAAGCTCCACATAGAAAAATTACAGGCACATTTAGATATTTAGACATGTATACACACAAATTATGATAGACATGTTTTTACAGTGGTATCCAGCACATCAGGTTATCACACTAAGTATCTAAGGAATAGGGAGGTTTACAAGGCCTAAATGGGAAAACGGCCACAAGGAAATAGAGAAGAAAAATAGCTAAAGAATATATCGGTACTAGCGATAACGTGAATTAGAATAGCAAATTAACAAAACCCTAACATAACATATATAAGCTAAATATTTGAAAAAAATTCAAATTAACTGGCCCAAGCTGGTGAATCGCTCCTGATCTGTTGCAGCGGCAAATGAAATTAACATAACATCGTAGATGGGGATTTCACCTCTACCAGCAGACCGTTACTAACTGTATTTCACAAGGGTATGTGCTGGGCCACCTACTGTTTGAAATGTATTTCTCAGAAATTCAGGTGATAACAGATGGCCTGTGTCTCAGCAAGTTCTCTGATGACTACAAACTTTGTGCAATCATTGAATCCCCAGACAATGTCAACATACTACAAAATGGACTGACATACATACATGACGGTTGCATAAATCACACACTTAAAGTTAAACCCCCCCCCCCCAACAAAATATTATCTCATTCGGCAAAGGAGAAGTCCCTAAAAATTACATTATTAATAATACCTCCCTATTTTCAAAACAATGTTGAGGGATTTGGGAATGCAGGTTAATAGTGACCTCAACTTTGATCATCATTTGTATACAGTGGTAAGGTAGGTCTTTTACATTGCACACCTCATAAGTAAGGGCATAACATCCAAGAATAAGGATGTTATCAATCTACTGTACTTATTCCTCATCAGACCAATAATAGACTACAGTTCTCTCTTTTGCAGGTACCTCACCAGACACTGGCAGCTGCTGGAGAGACCTAAGAAGTTTCTCACCCAGAAAATCATGGGGCTTCAATACATGAACTACATGGGCAGACTGAAGGCTCAGTCACTGTACTCTGTATCATATAGACTGCTGAGAGGCAAGTTTTGCCTGGCTTACAGAGTACTCTCGAAGCCTGCCTTAATGGAAATGCTGCACCTCTGTAAATCAAATGGAACAAGACACACTTGCTGTAAGGACCTTAACCTAGCCTGTGACATCAATAGGACATGTTGGAGATTGACACTGCTATGAAACAAGCTCCCAATTCACATGCAACTGAGGTCCTCAATGACTTTAGCTTAACTTGGACAACTGGATGGGAAATTGTAAAATTTATCCTGGGACGTTCACCTATGTCACTCTTAGACAGGGGAAACCAGTACTGATCACGGATTCACAAATATTGACTACATGTCTTGGTCTATAAGGGAACACTGGTACAACTTGGTTAGGCTTGAAAACACCCTAGGGCCATTAGCCTACTAACTTTCTATGAACCTATGAACCTATGGCCATTATGGTAGTAGCTGCATATGAGCCTATGAAACTATGAACCTATGCAGGCCTGCCAACATCTTATCTCACAGATGGCCTCCTGATGTCACATACTATAAGTTTAGCTGCAGTCTTCCAAAAGTCAGAGTTGTGCTGTGGCACTTTCATTACATAGTGTGATCTGTAGTCTGTATGCTTAGATATGGGTTCTATTCTCACTGCAGTCAACTGTATGTGAGCTCTTGCCTGACATTACAGACAGCCTTTTATGGCAACATATAGGACATTGTCATTACCATATTCTCAACAGACAATGCTTATGTTATCAGCTATATCAGATTATTGGATATGCAGTCATCCCACCAGGGCATGGTCAGACTTTGGCCTGGAGGCCAGGAAGACATCATCTCATCCTATACTAGACAAATTACAGTGACATGTATACACACACATACATCATGGCATGGCTTGTAGGCCCTGTGTTATGTTGATGAGAAATCCCTGTGGTCTCTCCAGCTGCTGCATGTGTCTGATAAGGGACATGCAAAAGATAGCATTATACTGTATTACTGTTCTGATGAGGTTTGACTACAGTGCTGTCATACAATTCTAAGATATGAATATGATGATGTGACTTATGATGTGCAGCATACATTTGTACTGGAAAAACATTAAAGAGAGAAATTAGAGAGTAATGCTACACATTACAGTTTCTGACTTTACAATGCTTGTAAGAGCATTCACTATAAACTTGTGAAATTATGATAATATCAACTGTGTAACTTGCCAAGGCTAACATAGGTCAAAGGTACAATGACCAATTCAACAACACAAATGCAGATATACTAAGCACTAAGTTAGTTATGCATCTTGAGCATCAGCCACAGCTTTTGTATCCCTGAATCCAAAAGATAAAAAACAGAGATATGTTACAGTTATCATCACTTACACAGGGTGTGGTGTGGGGGGCAGGAAGCCTAGGCTGACACAAAAGGTCGGTGAGTGTGTGTCAGTAAGAAGGAGAAGAAGGCAGACATTGGCATAAAACACAAATGGCCAGTGAGGCAAAATGAGTAACTGTTGTGTGTGTGTCTGTACAGTTCCTGTAGGTGAAATTGATGTGTGAGTGTGTGCATGAACACAGCCAAGCTCTGTGCTGGCTCTACATCTTGGTCTATCGGACAAGTGTGAGCCATGCATGGTACAGGTGGCAGACTGGTAGTTCATCTTTGTCATCCCCAACCACGAGAACTGGCACTGCTAGGAGTTGCACTGCCACTTTCACAGCCAAGCTCAGATGTAGTGCTGCTACTTGAATGTGACTGATGTCTGCTGGATGAGCTCCCTTCACAAGGACCCACAGGACCACGATCCTATAGCCTACCATATCTGAGTGTGGACAGTATACTCACTGACAGAGCAGTGGAGGTACTGCTACTCTGAGAGCATGATCTGGAACAGACAAATTGGCTGACAGCAGGTGATGTGGCTGACCTACATCCACGAGGATGCTGTTTCCCTCCCAGCACATGTTCCATCACAAACACCCCTTGGTTCATCACAGACACCCCTCATTACAAAGTGTCATTCATCCAATCCAGTGAATCGACAACACAGTGGAGGCAGTGGCACATATCAGACAGTGCCACATCCACAACTTTGACCATTTGTCTGGAGAACTTGTGAGAAAATGCCTGTGCCTCCATGATGGCCCTAAACATCCATTAAGTGGCATGGGAAGTGACACCTGCAGCAGGTGGAGGAGAGAGAACAGGCCTCCTCTGAACAACCCTATCAATCCTCCTGTGTGGGACCTCACCCACACCCACACTTTGGCTATGGCTAGACTCAATGCCCTCCACCTGTCCAATATCTGTGAGCTCAGTGGACTGGGTATGCATAGGCCTACTGGCTATGTCCAATGGAAATGCAGGGAATGGCTGTATGTCAACCTCTGTGTCAGACTCAACCTCGACACTGCCTGACTGTGCCTCAGTTTGGCCACCATTATCATCAGAGTCTGCTGAGACACTGACATCAGGTGACACAGGGCCCACACCCCCACTGTCATAATCACCCGTGATAAAAAGAAAAAATATAGGACTACATTACTACCTGCACTACTATAGTGCAATATATGCTGATAAACTAACAGTGATACTACTATTACAGACAGTACAATAATACACACAGCAGGCCTAAGATGACACACTATGATATTTCTTTAAATTGATCTGCAGTAGTGGCATAACATTATTTGGCTTACCATCTGCAGGAGGCATATGTCGCTGGAGTCCTGACAGTCCTGGAAGAAGTTAAGCAAGAGGTAAGGGCAACATTGTCACATTTAACAGTGACAAAAGGGGGTAAAATATTTACTCCCCTATATGTGCATTAACTCTACTCTCAACAAGAATGTGGCTGACAACTCCAAACTAAGCTTGCAATTATAGCAATCTTCAATCCCCCCCAAAAAAGAGACAGGTGACACAGAATTAACATTCATTTTGATTGTTTCAGTATACAACAATAGTCAACTGTTCAGATAACAAAGCCTAACTGGAAGCTCCTCCTGGGATGTGCTTGCTGTCTCGGAAAGTGTGGTACCCACATCCAGCACATGATGTTCTCCACTCCTGTGAGCTGTCAGGATCTCATATATTTGCCAGGAACTCTTCATTGTGGATAAGATGTGGTTCCCTAACAGGTCCTCCCCCGGTAACCATTTGGTCATGGACAACTGCAGCTGCATCTCCATATGGTTATCATGCCAGTGGCCCTGTGGTGCACCTATTCATAGGTTCTGCCATGGCCACGCACAACACTGAGGTCTTGTATGATCTGCTGCAATATTTGCAGCCTCTGTGCCATATCTGTACAACCTCTTCCCAGGAGAAATGGACCATGTTGCAGAAAACCATTAACAATAATTTCATCTTCAGCATCACCAAAGGGGGAATCTCCGTGGATGGACATGCTTGACCGACATAGTTGTAGGTGTGCTACATGATAAATGAATGATAATACACATAAGTATCACATAACTACAAAATAACTCTTTCCAGATAAAACAGAAATATTAGTCAGTGAGTAGTACCCACTGGAGAAACATAAAGCACTCTACAGATGTGAAATAGTAACAGGCAGGATGCAAAACAAACAGAGTAACAAGAGCAACATATCTTGTTTGTGCCATAACAGTAACTCACCGTTGCTACCCCCCACAAAAGAACAGGCTAATGACCCATTTTGCTAACAAAACATCTTTGGAATGCTAAAGGTGCTATCAATGGTCCTGTCCCTGAAACATTTGTACATATTTATCACACAACATTCCGTTTTCATGTATTGTCAAGAATGTGCACCTCTGAATTGGCTTGACAAACAAGCCCATGCCATCAGTACACTTCGACCTAATGCATACAGGTAACAGTGTAAAAGCCTGTACTTCACATTATTCTGAAATACATTCCTGCATATGCAGTATGTGAGTAACAAAAATGGGATCGTACCTGCTGACGTTTAGTGCTCCTCTGTGCAGATATATCCTGAAGAAAAAGGCTTTTTTCGCAATCATATAACAATGCTCCTCACCATCTAGCTACACATTTGCCTTTTTATAATGGAGTACATTATTAATGGATTGCATCTGTCTTGGTCTGTCTGTACACTGCGGTGGTGGTGCTGCGGTAGCATTGTCACCTTACAGTAAGACGCTGTCCTGTTCGATTCTCAGCTAAAGCATCTTCTGTGTGGAGACATGTGTGAATGTGCGTACCTTCGTTGAAGTTTGTGCATCAGAGCTGGCAACTTGGCACGTAAAAATCTACTGCCAATCATTAGCGGACCAGAGTTCCACTGTGGCGACCCCTAACTGGGAAAAGCTGAAAGACACAACAAATCTGCTTGGTCTGTGTTCCATAGATGCTAATTACAGAATAAGCAGCTGAGCTGCCTGCTAGTTTATTTACTTTTATTTATTTAACATTTGTTTACCAGGAAAGTCTGACTTGGAACAAAGCAAATTTTCAGCAGCGGCCCAGGGAGAACCACTCCAAATGCATGTCTTTGTGACATGGAAGGAAAACCACATGAACGCAGAGAGAACACAGGGTCTATATTAGATAATCAAACTTTCAAAAGTTCGACTGTCATATGGTCGACACCATATGATGAACTTTTAAAAGTTTGAATATCTAATAAAAAAAATAAATAACACAAATAACCTACCTGAACATTTTAAGAAGCGGGGCAAGCCTCCTTGCACCCCCAACAGCCCCCACTCTTTAAATACACCAACTCCGAGATTGCACTACAGTACAGAAAAGGGAAATCTTCCCATTCTGCGCTCTATGGAGATCTCCGTTAAAACGTTCGAAATTTCAAAAATTTGATCATATGGTGTTGACCATATGACAGTTGAATTTTTGAAAGTTCGATTATCTAATATAGACCCAAGAACATGCAGACTCTGCACAGAAGGCAACCTAGCTGAGAATTAAACCAGAAAACCTCTTGCTGTGAGGTGACAACACTACCCCTGCAGCAGTGCACCATCCATAATCCATAATCAATCTGGTGGAGCTATTCAACAAGCTATGAAGCATCCATGAAGACTCCATGTTTGTTTTTCATGCAGATTTTAAAATTTTTGGAGTACAGACAAAGAAAGTGTATACAGACAGAATGTTAGGGGCTGCTGCTCCTTTAATCCATTTGTATGTGCTAGAGGCTGAAGCCAAAGCTGCTGTTGCTGACAATAGGCCTAAGCTGAAAAGGAGAAGAGTTTTCAGGCCACATTTAACTTATCACAGCCTACATGACATTAACAACCTGTATTCAAACTGGAACCTTAGTTTGAGAGATAGCCTTACAGAACTATCTTCAAGTATATAGAGCCAACTGGTGTGAACCATCCAGTGGAACTAATGTATGTGTGCCCCTTAGAATCTCTTGGCTGCAGGTTTCTTCCAGAAGAGGGGAGGGGCTGTTGCTGGGGTGTCTGAACATCAGCATCGAGGATCCCCCATTCATTCCTGGATTCTATGCTCATGAGTATATTTTCTGTGTTATTCTGTATTATAGGCTAAATTGTCTGCTTGATACCGGAGGTCTGGGTGCCATAGATTGCACTCACGTAGAAATGAATCTACATTAATATAAAGATCTACCACTCTGTCAACTGCCAAGTAATGTGTAATACCAATGGAATCATCTTGAATGTGTGTTGGCAACCCTGGCAGTTACCATGACTCACATATCCACACCTCCTGTTTGCTGATATCCCACAGGGTAATTTAGCTCACCCACCAGAGCATATACAAACACACACAGAACACCACCCAGGCAGTGCTGTGTCTCCTTTTACATTAACAACCTGTATTCTGTACTGGAACCTTAGTTTGAGAGACAGCCTTACAGAACTATCTTCAAGTATATAGAGCTGCGATATTTTCTGTGTTATTCTGTATTATAGAGCTAAATTGTCTGCTTGATATCATTGTGTTTACTGCTCTGCCAAATATATAGAAAAGATGATTGACTTTTATAATTTGCACATTCCTTACATCTGTGTTGAAACTGTTTGCCCACCCCGCTCTAGGCTTTCCAATAGTTTCTAAAATTTGGTGACATTTTGCAATGCCAAACTGTACTTCTGTAAGAAAATCTAAAGGTATAACTGTTCATTGCTAGGAGTCTAAACATAAAAACTCCACTCCCAAGAAGCTCTCTTTATCCTACAGAATGCTGACATCTGTCTGGTCACTGAGACATGCTTCAAAGCTGTGGACAGAGTTATAATGCTACATTTAGTGTGCCAGCTTCACAGTCAGGGACTTGGATACAATTGTATTTACTATTACTTTTGCTACTTTTCTAAAAAAAAAAATCTGCTTTTACTGTACTTGTGTTTCTTCCTACTTTATTTTGCTTTTGCATCATCTTAAAAGATCTCAATTGTATTTATTACTACTTGGTGTAACTCATTCTAAGCTTTTTAGTTTAAACACTTGGGCTTCAGACCAGTTGTTTTACATTGAGAGGGTTTGTGGTCTGCACTGTAGTGGCAGAACAGGTAGCTTACATCCTTCTAAGTTGGGAACTGCTGATTGAGGGCTCAGTGTCTGTTATTCTAAAAGTATATTAATTCTGGTTTAAGCACTTGGGCTTTCAGGCCAGTTATTTTACATTAAGAGGGTTCGTGGTCTGCACTCTTGTGGGAGGAGAGGCTGGACTCTGCCCTTCTGAGCTGGGAATTTCTGGTTGAAGGCTTATAGTGCATGCATATCTGAATTTCTTCTTACTGAAATTGGTACACCTTGTTTGCTGTAGCATAGACTAGATCCAGGCCTGCTGAATCTAGCTTTGTTTGTATAACTTGAGGACTAATCCAGGCATTATTTAAAGTATTCAGTTGTATTTATTACTGCTTGGTAGTAACTTGGTTAAAGTGTAGCTATCATTCTAAGTCTTTTGGATTAAGCACTTGGGCGTCAGACCAGTTGTTCTACATTAGGAAGGTTTGTGGCATGCACTGTGGTGGCAGGACAGGTAGCTTTCATCCTTCTAAGTTGGGAACTGCTGATTGAGAGCTCAGTGTCTGTTATTCTTAAAGTGTATTAGCTCTGGTTTAAGCACTTGGGCTTCAGGCAAGTTATTTTACATTAGGAAGTTCGTGGTCTGCACTCTTGTGGGAGGAGAGGCTGGACTCTACCCTTCTGAGCTGGGAATTTCTGGTTAAAGGTTTATAGTGCCTGAATATTTGAACTGTATCTTACTGAAATTGGTACACCTTGTTTGCTGTAGCATAGACTAGATCCAGGCCTGCTGAATCTAGCTTTGTTTGTATGCTTGTTATTTCCCTGGAATGCTAATTCCACCTAAAACGCGGCTTCTCAGCGCTTCTGTGGATCCCTAGTGATATCTGCATTGCTTACTGTACTTATTTCCTTGCTTCACTTGAAAGAAAGTTACTGTTTGTCGTTTCTGCATTTAAGTTACCTGTAACACATTGCACTTGTTACCTGGCACTTGCTCACTAAAGCAATTATAAGTCAGCACTAAAAATTAAAAGCACTACACCCTCGCTCCCCATTGGCCCTTGTTTTCAATTATAAAGGAATTCCCAATATTATTCTAGCATGTCCAAAGGTCAGTTGTCAATCTCCTCTCCAGTCCAGCTGGTGAATATGGGAATCTTGAGGCAATGTTACAACTGCCTCATGTACACAGACAACCCTCTCCTCCTCCCAACAAATTCCAACACATGTGAGAGATGCAACCATATAGCCAAACTGGAGGTTAAGCTCTCTCAACTCAGTACTGGCATAACCAGTCAGGAGGAGAAGGAAACCACACTCACTACAATTCCAGTCTCCCATAGACCTACCACGACAGCAAACCAAACACATAATCACACAAAACATACTGAGGCTCTAAATAAAGATCTGCCTAAGCAGCAGAGACCTCCAAAGCAGACACCCAAGCAACCGCTACCCCAAAACAAAACACGTGCAACACATATCTCACAAAGCCAGTGTGCAACAGTCACAGCCCTTAAGGCTAAACAACACACCTGATACACTTGTAATAGGTGACTTATCGTCAGGCACACTGACGCCCCGCCACCAGGATGAACAAGGAGAAGGTCACGGTGAACAGCCTGTCTGGCGCTAGGATCCGCCACATAACACAAGCACTCAGGTCACTCCAAGGCAAGTACAAATATGACTCAGTCATTGTCCATGCTGGTGTGAATGACCTGAGACGTACCTCCCTGGACTACATGAAAAGAGACATAGAGGAGCTCTCTGAGCATGTAGCCCAGGCTGGTATGACCCTGACCTTGAGTAGCATCTTACCCTCACCAAGAATGATGCCACAATATGAAGACAAGATGATCAATTTCAACAGTTGGCTTAAGTATTGGTGTCATTCAAAGGGGATCCAATGCCTGTCAGCTTGGGATGATATGCACGACAAGCCACAATGCTTTGCTAGGGACGGCTTGCACCTGTCACCCCTGGGCTTTCAGATATTGGCAAAGGCTCTTGCTACCCCATAGTGCCTTTTTAGGCAAGGCTCAAAAGACAAACCCACCTCCATAGGTATCACAAGGGATAAGAAACTAAGAGTAATGCTACTCAATGCCAAAAGTCTAAACCTCAAGAAGCACGCACTCGAAACTCTCCTTAGCATGGAGAACATCGATATCTGTGCAGTAACAGAAACCTGGTTCAGGACTCCCGAGAGCACCCCAGCACTACTAGGGTATACCTCATACCATGCTTTTTGGCCCCAAAACTTGGACCGAACCACAAATGGAGGGGGAGTATCGATATTCATCAAAGATACCCACACCTCCAGGTTGGTGGCAAAGCACGAAGCATCAGAGACTATCCATGTGCAACTAACAGTGGGTAAAACTGCCTTCCAGTTTATAGCCTGCTACAGACCACCCTCCCAAACCCAGGAACCCCACTCGGCCTTCCTGAGAACACTGGAAAATATGAAGGTCTCTCCGAACACCATTATGTTGGGTGACTTCAACTACCCAAACATAGATTGGGAGCATTACTCTAGCTCCAACACCCTTGCCCAAAGGTTCCTAGAATTCATAAACTCAAATGCTATGGAACAACTTGTTACCACTCCCACAAGAGGGGAAAACATACTGGACCTGATCATCACCAACATGGGGACTCTATGCTCCAGACCAGAAGTGTATCCCTCACTGGTAAGATCAGACCATAAACTGATCTCACTGGATATTCACATCCCGACCCCACCCCCTGCCCAGAAAACTACAGTGAAAAACTTCTCTAAAGCAAATTTCACACTCCTCAAAACCGAGGTGGAATCCTTCAAAGCCCCCAGGTCTGTGGAAAATACAGCCCAGACCACAGAATCCTTTATAAATGCATTCTATGAACACCTTCAGGAATGCATGGATCATGCAATCCCAAATAAAACCAAGACCCAATCCTCCAAAGGCAGACGACCTGTCTGGTGGACCCCAGCCATAAACAAACTATACAATAGAAGGAGGAAGCTACTACATGATAGAGCAAAATCCCAAAAAGGGAAGGCATCTCTGATCAGTATTAGCAAAAAACTAAGGGCACTCATAAAATCGTCAAAGGCCAGCTTCGAGAGAAAAATTGCACAGGACACTAAGGATAATCACAAGGCTTTCTTTAGTTATGTTCAGAACCTGGATGGGAATTCCCAGATATGCTCAGAATTAGTCCAAAATGACAAAAAATACACCGAACCCACAGACATTGCCAACATCCTAGCTGACAGGTTCAGCGCAAACTCCCCCACCAAAAGGGCAAATATCTATCCCAGCAGAGTGCTGCCCCCCTGACATCTCAGATGCTCAGGTGGGAGTCGCCCTCTCCAAAGCAAAAAACACAGCATCAATGAAACCAGACGGTGTCCCAGGCTGCATCCTACATGAACTCCAAGACGAGCTAAACCCAAACATAAAACTACTGTTCAGTCTCAGCCTTACTACAGGATATGTACCCAAAGAGTGGCATACAGCAACAGTGGTCCCTCTCCACAAAGGTGGTGCCTCAACGGACCCTGGAAACTATTGCCCCATAAGCCTGACTAGCTTGGTCTGCAAAGCTATGGAAAGGATCATCATGGACCTCATAAATAAAGATATTGGGGACCTACAGACACTGGATCCTACCCAGTTCGGCTTTGGTAAGGGCAGATCCTGCCTCTTAAACCTGGTTGACTTTTTTGAAACAGTCACCAAGGCCATTGACAAAGGGAAGGTGGTCCACACAGCCTACCTGGACCTCGCAAAAGCCTTTGATACAATACCCCACTCGGGCATTATAGATAAGCTCACCAGCTTAAATATAAACCCCTATGTCACTAGATGGGTTGCAAACTGGCTCAAGGACAGAACCCACATGGTTAGAATTGCTGGAGCCATGTCAGACTCCAAACCAGTTACAAGTGGCATCCCACAAGGTTCAGTCCTGGGACCTCTCTTGTTCGGTATATATTTCTCGGAGGTACAGGCCAACACGGAAGGACTGTGGCTGACCAAGTTCGCAGATGACTGCAAACTGGGTGCCATAATCGACTCTCCAGCCCACACAAGCATCCTCCAAAAGGGCCTCATAGAAACAGACAACTGGTGCCAGAGCCATGGCCTCAAGCTAAACGCCAAAAAGTGTATAGTCATCCCCTTTGGCAAAAACAAAGTGCCCACAAATTACCACATAGGTGGTAATCCATTAAGTACAGAAGAAGTAATTAGGGACCTGGGGACCCAAGTTGATAGCAATCTATCATTTGACAACCACGTGGCCAAAGTGGTTAAAAAAACGTTTTATATAGCCCACCTAATCTTGAAGGGATTCACATCTAGATTAGGGAGGTCATCGTGCTTCTTTACTCATCCCTCATCAGGCCTATAATCGAGTACAATGCCCCTTTTGGGATGTACCTTACCAAACACCTGCAGCAACTGGAAAGACCCCAAAAGTACCTCACCAAGAGGATCAAAGGGCTCAAACAGATGCCATATGCTGCCAGTTAAAGAAACTCCAGCTCTACTCAGTGGCATACCGCCTGCTCAGAGGTGACCTGTGCCTGACGTATAAGGCCATGTCTAACCCGGAATTAAGGGACATGCTGCACCTCAAAAAATCCAAATCCCATCGAGCTATACACTCAAGAGACTTGAACCTCAGCACTGAAATAAATAGGACATGCTGGAGGGACAGATTCATAACCCAGAGGCTCCCTTCACTATGGAATAAAATCCCAGTCCAGGTTAGGCAGAGTCCCTCATTGATTCTCTTCAAGAGGAGTCTTGATGAGTGGATGGGAGATCATAGGTTTACCCCGGGTATCACTTCTGTGTCACTGTTAGACAGAGGCACAGTATACTAACCTCGAAAAAGGGCATAGCAAAATTAATTTAAAATGGGTGGCGAAAGCCAAACATACTCTGGCTAGGCTTAGAAATGCCCTAGGGCAGATAGCCTAGTATGAACCTATGAACCTATGAACCTATGAACCTATGACATGGAAATTGTAGAGCACTGCAAGGTGGACAGAGGTACACTGCAAGAACTCTGTGACCTCTGCCGCTCTCAACTAGAGCCAGAGCCAAATGAGGTGAACCCATCCAGTGGAAACTAATGTATGTGTAGCCCTTAGAATCTTAGCTGCAGGTACCTTTCAAAGACCAACAGGGGACATGCTGGGGGTGTCACAGACATCAGCATCGAGGAGCCTCCACCAATTCCTGGATTCTATGCTCCAACATGCCAGTGAGCACATATATTTTTCCCGTAGATCTGAGGAGAGGGCTAGCAATATGCAACAGTTCTACTGGGCAGCACACTACCCGGAAGTACTGGGTGCCATAGATTGCACTCACGTAGAAATGAAGGCACTACCTGGGCAACAGGGTAGGGTCTACATTAATAGAAAGATCTACCACTCTGTCAACTGCCAAGTAATGTGTAATACCAATGGAATCATCTTGAATGTGTGTGCTGGCAACCCTGGCAGTTACCATGACTCACATATCTGGCACACCTCCCAACTGAACCAGATGTTTGCTATGGGGGATATCCCACAGGGTAATTTACTGGGGGATGCAGGCTATGCACTAGAACCATGACTGATGACACCCACCAGAAATGCATACAAACCCACAGAAGAACACCATAACGAGGCACATACTCAAATCAAAACTGTCATAGAGCATGTGTTTGGGCTGCTGAAGTCACGGTTCCAGTGCCTAGATACATCTGGGGGAGTCCTGCAGTAGAATCCATGGACATGTACAGAAATCTTCACAGTATGTGCTGTACTGCACAACATAATCCCGAGGAAACAGCTGCAGCAGGATCAGCAGGGGGAAGGGTGGACATCCCATCACCAATGCTGAGGTCACCACAGCCACAGGCAGATGAGGAGTCAGAGGGGGTCCCCCAGCTGCTGTGGGTGTAGGCAGACATTGGCGTGCTCAGTATGCCTTTGCACTGGCTAAGAGACAATGCATACCATACTCATTCACCACCTAGGGGCCTAAAGGTTGAGTAAGGAGAAAGTCACAGTCAGTTGCTTATCAGGGGCTAGGATACACCACATTACACACGCACTCAGGTCATTGGACCACAATTACCAATATGAATCAGTCATAATCCATGTAGGAGTAAATGACCTGAGATATACCTCCCTAGACTATATCATGGAGCTCTCAGAATACATGTCTCAGGCTGGTATAAGCCTAGCATTGAGCAGCATTTTACCTTCTCCAAGGATGATGCCACAATATAAACAAAAGATGATTGACTTTAATAATTGGATTAGCTTCTTGTTTCATTCTAAGGGGATGCAATATTTGTCAGCATGGAAGGAGATGGTCGACAGACCATGCTGCTTTGCCAGAGATGGTCTGCACCTTTCTGCTTTAGGCTTTCCAATATTATCTAAAACATTGTCTTCCCCATAGTGACATTTTTAGGCTATGCCAAACTGAAAGTACTTCTGACATAGCAAATCAAAATTAAGAAAATCTAAAGGTATAACTGTTCATTGCTAGGAGTCTAAACATAAAAACTCCACTCACAAGAAGCTCTCTTTATCTTAGAGAATGCTGACCACTGTCTGGTCACTGAGACATGCTTCAAAGCTGTGGACAGCACCCCAACAGTCCAAGGTTATAATGTCTTCCACACATTTAGGCCAGATACTTCACAGGCAGGGACTAAAGGTGGAGACATTTCTATTTACATCAAAAATAAATATAGTTCAAGGCTGGTCAAACAGGACAATGCACTTGAGCTGCTCCATGTTCAAATCACCATAGGCAAAATCCAATGCCAGTTCCTTGCAAGCTATAGGTCCCCCTCTATGACCCAGGAAATGCATCCCATGAATTTAAACTTATTAGAAACACTAACCATCCAACCCAATACTATATTCATGGGTGACCTTAATTACTCCACTATTAAATGGGAATCCTGTGTGAAACCAAGCATATATGCACAGAGATTCCTGGATTTTGTAAACACAAACTCCCTGGACTAGATAGTCAATACATCAACCAGGGGTGCAACCATACTGGATCTGGTCCTGACTAATATGAGAGAGTGCTGCACACTCCCTACTGTAATGCCTTCCCTGGTAAGGTCAGACCACAAAATGATTTCCATTGAAATAAAAATAAAACCTGGACCCCCAGCTAAACCTGGAATATTCAGGAACTATTCTAAGGCTAACCTCCTAATATTAAGTGAGAACCTGGCAACATTTCAAGTCCCCACAAACCCTGAGAACACTGCTGCCTATGCAGAACTGTTCACAGAAACCCTGTACAAGCATGTTAATAACTGCAGAGAGGCAGCTGTACCCACCAGGAAGAAATACAGAAATAATTCAAAAAACAAACCACCTCGGTGGAATCACAAAGTCAATAGGCTGTATAACAGAAGGAAGAAACTTATGGCAAAAATTATTAGGAGGTGCAGCACCCAGCAGAATAAAAGCACTCTCATCAAACTAAACACACAACTCAGAGGACAAATAAAGTCTACCAAATCCAAATTTGAGGTAAGTTTGGCCCCCCAGGCCAAGGACAGCCACAAAGCATTCTTTAGCTATGTCCGCAACCTCAAAGGTGATACACAATTGTGTGCAGAGCTCATTGTAAATGGAACCACCTATACTGAGCCAGAAGATATAGCAAACTTGCTGTCTGATAAATTCATCTCCAACTTTACCCCTCTCTCCCCCTCAACCTTCCCTCAGGAAATAATCATCAAATATAACTTCCCCTACTATCACTAGCTCTCTCTAAGACCAAGAACACTGCATCAATGGGCCCAGACAATATCCCAGGATGCCTTCCAAATAGCACAAAACATGATCTATCAGGGCCTTTGGAATTACTATTTAACTGTAGCCTCCAAACAGGCTTCATGCCTCATGAATGGGGGAAAGCAACAGTCATTCTTATGCACAAAGGTGGGACATCTACAGACCCTGGAAACTACAGACCCATAAGCCTCACTAGTCGTATACATAAAGCCATGAAAAGAATTATCATGGAGCTTATCAACAGAGATATAGTAAACCTGCAGACACTGGACCCAACTCAGTCTGATTTTGTCAAGGGCAGATTATGCCTGCTCAACCTGGTGGACTTCTTTGAGAAGGTCACCAAAGCAATGGATGAGGGCAAAATCATTCACACTGCCTACCTTGACCTGGACAATGAATTTGACACAATACTGTTGACAAACTCAAGAGGTTAGGTAGAAACCTGTATGCCACCCAGTGGATATCAAACTGGCTCACAGACAGGACCCAGGAAGTTAGAATTAGGGAGTCCACCTCTACAAACAGGCCAGTCACAAGTGGAGTCCTTCAGGGATCAGTCCTTGGACCGCTCCTTTTGGCATTTACTTCTCAGATGTCAACACCAAAATCAGTGGTCTCTGGCTGATTAAATTTGCAGATGATTGCAAATTAGGAGCTGTCATTGAGTCTCACACTGACACAAATGTTCTCCAGGAAGAAATCATTCTATGTTGTGTAACTTGTAAACAAAGGTATGGCATCTAAGTCCAAGGAAGTCATTGTTCCAGTGTATTCGGCATTCATCAGACCTATTATTAAGTACAATGCTCCCTTTGGTATGTACCTAACCAGGCATATCCAAGAACTAGAATGTCCACAGATGTTCCTCACTAAAAGAATACAGGGCATGCGTAAAATGTCCTATGCAGACTGCCTCAAGGCCCTACCCTTTATTCTGTCTTCTACAGGCTTTTGATGGGAGATCTATGCCTGGTATACAGAGCATTTGTCAGACCCCACTCTGATGGACCTCCTGAATATCCACAAAACAAACAGCACCAGAATTACCCATTCTAAAGACTTAAACCTTGCCTGTGATATAAATAAGACCTGCTGGAGAGATAGGTATGTATCCCAGAGACTACCCTGTTTATGGAACAGGTTCCTTGTGACGCAGAGTTCCTCTCTAACCCAATTCAGCTGCAACTTGGACAACTGGATGAGAAACCAGGAATTCACCCCTGGATTGGCACCTATGTCTCTAATGGACATAGGTAACCTGTAAATGGTTCATCTCCCAGGCCCATGCTTACACTTATCAAGGGTATCAGAACTTGTCAGAGATTTTGGATGCATGGCTAGGCTTAAAAAGGCCCTTGTGGTCACTGATCTAGTAAACACCTATGAACCTATGAAACTATAACACCTTCCTCCTACTCACAAACATATAGTAACGTTGATGCCAGGCAACTCACACAACCTTTACCTTTCCATGTATTGGCTGTGTACTGCTTGCATCAGACAAAGTCAGCCCTGAACTAACCCTGTGGCAACTGCTGCATTTACAAGGTATGTCCTGAACCAGCAGTGTATTGTTTAATTATATTATGGCAATATCATTGTATTTCATCACCTGGTACAGTAAGCAAGTAAAAGGTGGGAGATTTGTACAGAAATTACCTTAACGTAATAGCAGATACTTATTTGACTTATATGTGTCCATTAGTAAATAGTAGGCCTCAGGCATCAAAGATTCACACAGTCTTACCTCTCAAAAGTACTGATGATCACTGCATGCTCTCAGTTTAGCACCATATGTTTGTACCAGAAAATAATTAAAGAGAGAAGTTAGAAAGTAATGATACACATTGCAGTTTCAGACTTCACAACCATCACAAAATCAGACAACAGGCAGGATGCAAAACAAGGAGAGTAACAACAGCAACATATCCTTGTTTGTGCCATAGCAGTAACTCACCTTTGCCCCACCAAAAGAACAGTCCATTCTTGTTTGTGCCATAACAGTACCTCAGCTTTATCCCACCCGAAAGAACAGTGTACCATTGTATGTGCCATAACTGTAACTCACCTTTGTCCCCCCCCCACACAAAAGAGCAGTCTATGCTTGTTTGTGCCATCCAACCTGCCCTTCAGTTGGCAACTGCATATCATATTATTCCCAGTTAATATCCTTACACATTTTAAGGACAGTGATATAGAATGGCTTACACACTGCATATCTCAGAGTATGGATGAGATAACTGATGAATAACCAAGAAACATAGAAAAGTAAGATAGAGATGCATATTTTCAAGCAATAATCATAACAGGTTGTATGATCACTAAGAGCACTACATCCAAATATAATAAATATAAAAAATGTACAAATAACAGTTTATGGGTTGATAGTGTATATTCCATTGCATTTGGCTGTGTGAAGAATGACCTCAGTTTTTTGGTGTAAAGCTGTTTGTGTAGCAAAGATGGATACACACCCATGCTGTGTTCTGGAGGTACATTGTAGTGAGAGTTCTAATCCAAACTTATGTAGAAATATCTCATGTGTACTCACATCTTGGAGTGTGTATGTCATAGATTGCATTTCCTCATTTCAAGTATTTCTCCCTTTTTTATTTATTTTTTGCCAGTGTTTGTGCAATGCTGTGCTTAGCGCAAACAGGGTTGACTCTGCTTATTTAATTTGCGTGAAACACAGCAGTACACAAACTTGACCACTCAAGAAGCAGACAGGACTCAGCCAGCCAAAAATAGAAACTGGATGCATTCAATTAATACTATTATGCATCATGCAAACCTGGTAAGTGACATTGTGCTGCTAACAACAACAACAACTTAACAATGAATACTAAGATGGGAAATGTCATGGAAATAATCTTGTGGCAGCAGGTGTTAATTGCAGCTGGAGTCTAGATGGCCCTGGGTTCTATTACAGGGTGTGAAAATTTGTTTTACTGTTGTGGCATTGCAGTTTATAGCAATGAACTGCAAGACAGACAAGTGTTTTTTCAGTCTTCTTGTAGCAACAGGTGTTAGTGAAGGACCGTCATACACATGGTCCTGGGTTTGAATACAGTATGTTTCATATGCTTTAAATGTTATTCCACTTCCCATTATAGTCACTTTCACTTATAATACTTGACATATAGTGTATCTGATATTAATTTTATATGTATGAGGGCTGAGATACCAATATTGTGTCATTTGTTTTTTTGTCTATATATTGACCATTTATGATCAAATGTATGACTGTGGGTATCTATCTGGAGTGGCATGGTCTTTATATGTGAGTAAGACACCTGCACAACTGTGTATACATCAAATAAGCTTGAAATTGCATTGCTTGCCACTGTTGCGCACTGCTTACCATTGCACAAACATGGTGTTTGGTGGTGCACACTCCCCAACTACCTTGTTTGCATGATGGTAAGTGATATGCAACAATTGCAAACAATGGGCACACCCACACTAAATGTGATAACTGGAAATTGACAGGAAACCATGAGTCTCCATTGCTTTTGATCTGTGGTAGACGTGACAGGCATTTGTGGAGAGGGTCTGAGATTTTAGGGCTCAGAGATGAGGTGTCCAGGAGTCCAAGATTTTTGTTGGACTTCTAGTGAAAGAAGACAGTGTCAGGCTTGTACAGGAGGACTATTCTGGGAGCCAGTTTAAGACAGAGGCTTGAGATAGTTTGGCCTGGACTGTAACCAGTGCCACCAGTATCCCCCACACTGGTGAACAGTGTAGGCATCACTACAGTGACCTCCTGAGGAGGAAGAGGGGTACCCTTGATGCTTGGATTGAGGAATTTAAGATGGAGGACATCCCACAGATGTGTAAGTATCAACTACATAGACTACTTGCAAGTCTTAAAAGCTGAATATAGGTAAGACTGGTATTCATAACAGTATTCTGTTCTGTTCTGTTTCTTCCCCTCCTACAACTTAGGGGAGTGCAATATTAGGACCCATGCTGCTAGACTGGTGAGGATGAGGGAGGCATGTGGTATGTATGCAGAAGAAGAGTACTGTTATTGTACCATTAAAAGTTAAAGATAGCTTGCTTGGTATTCTATACAGTTATATCAAATTGAGCATGCATATCTCAACTGTAAATGCAAGTATACATGCATTAGTTCATAGCACAAACTAAGATAGCTTGTTGGGATTTTACACAGTTGTATCAAATTGAACATGTATATTCCAACTATGAAAGCAGGTATGCATGCATTAGTCTGTAGCATAAACCAAGAGTGCTATATTAGACTTTAGTCAGAAGTGGTGGGTTCAAATACTACACTCCCTAACTATACAATAACTGTTAATTCTTCAATTATGTGTAACTTACAGGTTTAAAGTAAAAGCTCCTTACTAGTGGCACACATGCCCTGCTATAAACTGTAATATGGATAATTGGAACATGCATATATATATATATATATATATATATATATATATATATATATATATATATCTACAATATTTGCACATGTAAAGGAGCACTTGTTGCAATCTGTAGTATAGTGTGCATCTGTTATGAGCCTCTAGTCTTAAAAGTAGTAAGTTATCTGTTAAGGGTGCTAGTCTTAAGAGTAAAGGTTAAGCTAATAGAGTCAAATAACTGTATTAATGCATTGTATGTAACATATGAAGGTACTAATCATGCTTTTTCTCTCAACCCAACCCTTATCTCTTTTTATTTTTTTTTGTTTTATTTTATTATGTGTTGTCAAAATGTGTCCATGTCATCCATGTGTACCACGTCATGAAATGCTCCACAGCACAGTAGGGTAGGCTTGCCCCACAGGATCCACCTGTTTCCACATTACCGGGCATGGCACTGTTTCCCAGCATATCTGGGAGCTGACCTGCAAGGACCACCTCTAGTACCCCTGAACTACCTATCCCCTCAGGTAGTTCTGCACTGGAGGATAGGTCAGTGGTTCCCTCTGGGAGCAGTGGCAGGAGTGGTGAGATTATCACCTGCACTGAACTGCCAGGGATGATGTGTACAGTTGTGCACCTCACTGTTGGCGCATGCTTATGCCAGATATAGGGGGTGCTCTCCCTCATTATACATAGGACCAGGAGGAGGAGAAGCAGATGTTGAGTGTTCCAGACAGTGGTGGAGGGATTGAGGTGACAGTGATGACTGTCCTTTTGGTGAGGACTTGATTCTATCAACCAGCTTGATGTTCATGAGTCCTGGATGTCCCCAACCTCACTCCATCCATGGTGTCCATTGACCTCTTGTGTCCATCACCATCCCTGTGTCTTGTCTGTCTGAAATTGCTTTCTCACCTACCCAACTTACCAGACCCAGATATACCTACATCCCTTCCTCAACATTCCTGTTTCTTTCAGCACAGACGTGTGTATCCTACACAGCAGACATGTGTATCCTACAGTTACTTCTCCACTTATGTAAATTGCCAGCATTTTGATACTTGCTCATGCCTGCATATCCATTTCATACAGGTCTCCCAAACTATGGTCTCCCGGATCCCTATCACAACACCAACATGCCACAAAGCCGACACCCAAAACTCAAACACCAAAAGACCGAAAATGCACAAAACCGACAACTCACAAAACTGAACACCATAACACCGACACCCAAAACACCGACACACAAAACGTAAACTACACATTACACACAACTATACATGCACTAACCATAACCCAAACCCTAACCCTAAGGTCCGACACTACCGCACACTTACCCTACTCGCACCTTAACCCTAACTCACTTAACCCGCCACTAAACCTACAGTCCGTCACTATTGCACACTTACCCTACCCACACCCTAACCCTAACTCACTTAACCCACCACTAAACCTAAAGTCCGTCACTATCGCACACTTACCCTACCTGCACCCTAACCGTAACTCACTTAACCTGCCCTTAAACCTAAACTCCGTCACTATCGCACACTTACCTTACCCGCACCCTAAGTCTGACACTACCACACACTCACCTTTCCCGTGCCCTAACCCTAAATCCCTCACTATCTCACACTTACCTATCCGCTCCCTAACGCTAAATCCCTCACTATTACACACTTACCGAGTCACGCTCACACGTTGCCCATGTTGGTGTTTCGGCTGTCGGGATTTCACCTTGTCGATCATCTGTCTCGTCAGTCTTCTGGAGTTGGTCTTCTGAGCGTCGGTGTTTTGGTGTGTTGATCAAGTCAAGAGGAACTGGTCTCCCACATAGCCTGCTGATGTAATCTACTATAAGTTCACCTGCACACTGGTATAAATCAGACCTGTGCTGTGGTGCTTGCATTAAGTACTGTGTTCTGTAGTCTGTGTAGTTAGTTAGGTAGGTAGGGGTTCTATTTTTACTCCAGTCAACTCTTTGTGTGTGTGTGTGTGTGTGTGTGTGTGTGTGTGTGTGTGTGTGTGTGTGTGTGTGTGTGTGTGTGTGTGTGTGTGTGTGTGTGTGTGTGTGTGTGTGTGTGGTGTTGCTTGACATTATGAAGAGCATTTTACACCAGCATGTGGGGCACTGTTATCTTCTCCTCAACAGACACTGCTGATGTCATCAGCTATTAAATATTGTTTGACACACTTCAAGTCAGGCTTGCGCCATGGACCTTGTGTAAAATATTGTGTTTTGTAGTCTGTGTACTTAGATAAGTAGTGGTTCTGTTTTCACACCTGTCAACTGTGTGTTTGTGTGAACTATTGTCTGACATTACAGAGAGCATTTTAGCCCAGAATGTGAGATAGTCTTATCTTCCCCTTAACAGACACTGCCAATGTCATCAGCTATAAAGTGTTGTCTGACACACTCAGAGTTGGACTTGAGTCATGGCACTTGCCTAAAGTACGTTAGCAGTCTATGTACTTAGGTAGTGAGCTGTTGCTTGACATTATAGAGAGTATTTTATACCAGCATGTGGGACACTGTCATCTTCTCCTCAATAGACACTGCTGATGTAATGAGGTATTTCACATTTTTGGATATGCAGCACTTACACTAGGGCAGGGTCAGAGACTTTCCTGCAGGCCAGGCAGAAGTCACCTCATCGTATACAGTAGAGTTTAAAGTGGCAAGGCTTTTAATCTATGTACATACATCATAGCATGGTGTGTCGGCTCTGTGTTATCTTGCTGAGTAAGCCCTGATATTTCTCCAGCTAATACATGTGTCTGGTGAGGCACATATGAAAATGCACATTATACTCTATTAGTACTGTAATAAGGTTTGACTATAGTGCTGTCATACAACCTAACATCTCAGTATGATGGTATGAGTTATAATGTGCAGAACATAGGCTTTCAATCAATAGCAGTGTGAACACTTGGTGATCAAAGTTCAGGGACTTGACCAGGTCAAGGCATTTGACAAAAATCCACACAGAGGCATTCAATCAACACTGTCATATGTTGCCATGAACAGCTATATTACCAAGTGGGTTGACCAGTGTATGACATATGTGGAATCTTACTATGTTGGAATGTGTGATGTGAGATATATCTCAAGTCCAGTAATCAGTTCTGTACATCAGTTATGTCTGCTGGGCCCTTTCCTGCCCATTAGGTAAATGATGGGCACCACAGATAACATATACATGTTGTGTCCAAACAGCTGCCTGGAGGACTACAGCTTGTGGGCAATCATTGACTCCAACTGTGATATTAGTATAATACAGACAGTATGAACACATAACCGAAACTGCTGACACAGCCATGACAACACCTGCATTGATGAGACACATGGAGGGATTTGCTGAATCAAAAACCAGATAGTGCCCGAGGGCATTTACAAGCCTAGCCATAGTTTTTGTGGCTTACACGCCCCCTTTAGTAGGGAACTATAGTCAAGATTTCTCTTGAACAAAGCCAGCGAGGTGCTCTGCCTCACATATACCGGATTTTTTATTCACAGCATAGAGAGTCTTTGGTGATGAATCTATCCTCCAGCCACTATTTTATATAGCGTGTTGAGGTTTAAGTCTAAGTCACCTCTGAGAGCAGCGGTGGCGACTGAATGAAGCTGTTAATGTAGAAGGTCTTCCTAACTACTTTAGCTACATGGGTGTTGAATGACAGACTACTATCAACCTGGGTCCCCAGGTCCCTGATACACCACCCAAGAATAATGTGGACATCACACCTATAATCAGACCAGTAGGTATGTGACCTGTGTCCTGGGGTAGAGGGTAAGTGGTAGATCCACTAACATGTGGTATGGTCACAGTGCTGACTAATCCCTTGAATGTAACAGAACTACTGGGTATGTGATGGACATGTACATCAGAGCCCATAATAATGTCATGGTTCCCAGCCTTCATCACACCAATAACTGTGAACAATGCACCCTTCTTCATGTACTTCCCTACACATCTTCCAGTGATATGTACCTGAAGTGTACCACCTTTGCCACAGTGTGCTGTCACACAGCTTATTGGCTCATACCTAGGTATTGTTTCTGTGGAGTATACATGGCTATCTGATGGTGCAGAACACCAATAGGTTCATAGTTTCATAGGTGTTTACTAGGCTAATGACCACAAGGGTGATTTAAGCCTAGCCATTCATCTCAAATCTCTGACAAGTTCTGGTACTCTTGATAAGTGTAAGTAAGTGCTTGGGAGATGAAGCTTTTACAAGCAGGGGCCTGGGAGATGAACAATTTACAGGTTGTCTGCATCCATTAGAGACATAGCTTCCAAACCAGGGATGAATTTCCTGTTCCCCATCCAATTGTCCAAGTTGCACCTGAATTAGGTTAGGGAGGAACTCTGCTATGCATGGATGGGGAGCCTGTTCCAGAGAAGGGGTAGTCTATGGGATACATACCTGTCTCTCCAACAGGTTCTATTTATATCACAGGCCAGGTTTAAGTGTTTATAATGAGTAATTCTTGTGCTGTTTGTTTTGTGGATATGCAAGAAGTCCATCAAAGTGGGGTCTGAGAATGCCCTGTATGCCAGGCATAGATGTCTCCTCAAAAGCCAGTAGGAGACAGAATACAGGGATAGAGCTTTAGGGCCTTGAGGCAGTCTGCACAGAACATTTTACATATGCACCATATTCTTTTAGTTAGGAACCTCTGTACACATTCCAATTGTTGGATATGCCTAGTGAAGTACATACAAAAGCTGGCATTGTACTCAATGATCAATATGATGAATGGATAATACAGTGGAACAATGTCTTCCTTGGACTTAGATGCCTCTCCTTTATTTATAAGTTGCACAACATAGAATGATTTTCTCAGTACTGTAGACATGTGATGGTCAAAGGTCTAGATTACTGTCTATGCGTGTTTCTAAATCCCTGACTACTGGATCAGCTATAAGAGGTGTGTTGTCACTATGACAGTTAACAGGGGTAGAAGACTTCCCAAAGGATACTATTATGCATTTGATGGCATTAATTTTAGTCCATAGCTTGGACACCAGTTGCTTGTCTGTGTCAGCCTTTTCTAGAGAACATTTGGGTTATTGTGGGATTCAAGGACAGCTCTGAATTTGAATCATCTGCAAATTTAGTCATCCAGAAACCATTGACATTGGCCTTGTCTTCAGAGAAATAAATGCCAAAAAGGAGTGGTCCACAGACCGATCCATGAGGGACTCCACTTGTGACTGGCCTCTTTGTAGAAGTGGACTCCCCAATTCTAACTTCCTGGGTCCTGTCTGTGAGCCATTTGGCTATCCACTGGGTGACATACATGTCTGTACCCAACCTATTGAGTTTGTCAACAATGGCCAACTGGGGTATTATGTCAAATGCCTTGGCCATGTCAACATAGGTAGTGTGAACCATTTTGTCATCATCCATCACTTTGATGATCTTCTCAAAGAAGTCCACCAGGTTATGCAGGCATGACCTGCCCCTGATGAAACCAAACTGGGTTGGGTCCAGTGTTTGGAGGTTTCCTATACCACTACGTAGCCTCTCCATGATAATTCTTTCCATGCCTTTACATATAAGACTAGTGAGACTTATGGTTCTGTAGTTTCTAGGGTCTGTAGATGGTCTACCTTTGTGCAGTAGGATGAATGTTGTTGTTCTCCATTCATGAGGCATGAAGCATGTTTAAAGGCCACAGTTAAATAGCAATTCCAGAGGTCCTGATAGGTCATGCTTCATGCTATTTAGAAGGCATCCTGGGATATTTTCTGGGCCCATTGATGCAGTGTTCTTGGCCTTAGAGAGTTGTCACACCAGATGAATGTGTGATACCTGTTCAGTTTATGCACACATTGCATACATAGGTGTTTGACAACATTAATGGCATGTATATCATTCACAACAGGGTGAATCGTGCCATAGATATATGCCATGCACACAAAGCAATTAGCCTGTATTGCCCATACTGTCACATACAGGTATAGCAGTGTCCCTCCTAACACCTCCTACAGATAATACAGTACCAGGACAGTTTGCATGTTTGCATGGTTACTCTCATAGATTGTGGATGTTTCATAATAGTTATCAAGTGTCACATGTGCAGGTTCATCTGTTATCAGTCCACATCACATGTGTTATGTCACAGATATGAGATGAGCGGTGGCATTATTCTGATATTGTCCATGATTGCAGTTGTTTGTTGTAATGGTTGCCATGATCCCTCCCTGTGACCACCTTGCTGGAGACCTCTGCTGACCGTATACTCATATTCAGGTATATCATTTTGCACAGTTCCCCAATATGCACCCTACCTCAATTGTATGTCAGTTCTCTGAGCAGCTGTCCAGATTTTCACAGAATGTCCAGATGTGTTCCTTATCAAATTTGTGATTTTCTGCCATATCACTGGGATGATCTCAGGACTGATGTGACTCAATAATTGCATACATTTGAGTTTCAGACCTCAAATCCTTCAGAACATGTATCTTAACACAAACTGCTTGTATCTTAACACAAACTGCTTATTCTAGCACATTCTTAAAGGATAAATATGTGAAATATGTCCCTATTTCTGGGTCATTGTCCCTCCATTATGTTGGCCTTTGTCCAGAGGTCTTGTACTAAGAGATTGAGAGCTGTGAAACCCTGGTGATAATTGTGGCATTCCATGCAAAACTGCGGACCTTCGGTGCTCTGATTTAAACAGAAGTGCTATCCATGTTCACTTACACAGTTTCCTAGCTGGCAACACTGTTGCCAGCCACAGAACTTTGCTTATTTACATTTAAACACGGTGCATGCCATGAATATGCAATGAGCGCTGCTGCTCACTGCACATCACCGTACACACATGTAAACTCTGTGTAGGCTTTGTGTGAAGTTTCCATAGAGTTTATTGAATCCCACTGAAGGAATATATAAAACTAGGCAAAGAAATAGAAAGGTTAAATGAGAAAGCATGGAATAAAGAAGAAAAGAGATTAGTAATACATTTATTGAAAGATCATATTCCTGTGAGAATGTTTTATAAAAACTGGTCTGAATGGTGGATGATATTTAAGGAAAAATATAAACATGTTTTTACAGTGGCAATATAATGTTAGAAAAGTAGAGAAAGAAAAATGTAAAAGAACATATAATGATGCTTGGAAAGATTTAGAACATAATGACAGAAAGTACTTTGACAAAGAAAAAGAATTATATGAAAAAATCAAGAAAAAAATACAAGAATGGATATCGAAGCAAAGATATTTTTACAAGGGAAAGAGAAGTATTGAGTTACTTAAGCACATTAGTAAAGGAAGATGGTGATGTAATTCTTCTTCTTTCAGCTTTTTCCCAGTTAGGGGTCACCACAGCAGATCATCTGTCTGCTCATGATTGGCAGTGGAGTTTTACGGTGTTGAGTTGCCAGCCCAGCGCCCAAACTTCCACAGAAGGCACACACATGCACACACTCATACCTAGGGCCAATTTAGAGTGTCCAAATCACCAACTGCATTTCTTTGGGATGTGGGAGGAAACTGGAGCACCCGGAGGAAACCCACATGACCACAGGGAGGACATACAGACTCCGCACAGAAGGCACCCCAGCCAAGAATTGAACCAGAGAACCTCTTGCTGTGAGGCAGCAACGCTAACCGCTGCACCACCATGGCCGTGATGTAATGAGATAAATAAAAGGCAAAATAGAAAGAACTCAGGAAAAGATTATGAATAGTAATATGTACAATAAATGTTTAAAGAAAAAGTAGTGAAAAAACATGGAAAGTAAAAAGTTAGCAGAAAAAAGTATAAAGAGATGGAAAAAGAGATTTCTTTAAATGAGCTGGATAAAGTATTAGGACAAGTAAATATAGATGTGGCTGCAGGACCAGATGGAATATGGTATGAAATATATAAAAATTTAAGGGGTTGGTAAAAAAAAAAAAAATTATAAGCTTTTCAATGAGAATCAATGTTTAAATGAACCCTGGGATAGGCAGAGCCTACATGGAAAGTATGTCTTAGTGTGATGGTGCTTGAGGTGCAATGCATATTAATGAGGCACAGTGCACTTCAGCTAGGTATTGTGGCTCTCAATAGTGTTGCTGGCCATGAAACCCTTCTAATTGAATGTGGATAGCAACTCCATGTAAAGAAGAATAACTACAGCACTCAGATTTGTACTGAATGCCACAATAATCACCAGGGCTTTATAAATAGCTGTCATTTTTTAGTGCAACACATCTGTACAGAGGTAAACTTAATCCGAGGACAAATAACTAGTAATAGGGACAACTAACTCAAACATACAAAATAATCTTCTTTTGGATTTTTCCTGGTTAGGGGGTTGCCACAGTGGATCACCTGTCTGCTCATGATTGGCAGTGGAGTTTTATGGTGTCAAATTGCCAGCCTGGCACCCAACCTTCCACAGAAGGCATACACATGCACACACTCACACCTAGGGCCAATTTAGAGTGTCCAATCAACCTACAGCATGTCTTTGGGATGAAAGTGGAGCACCCGGAGGAAACCCATGCAACCACAGGGATGACATGCAGACTACATACAGAAGGCACCCCAGCCGGGAATCGAACCAGAGAACCTCTTGCTGTGAGGTGGCAACGCTAACTGCTGCACCACTGTGGCCGCCCTAAACATACAACATAATATACGTCATAAATCTCTGCTCCACTAATAAACAGCTTCCAGAAGTATATAAACTTAACAAAAGAGCTAGTCAAAGCCTATACTCCTTTACAATTGCAAAACTATGGACTACCCTACCCTCACATATCACTATCTCAGACTCCTTTAAGATTTTCAAACTAACTCTGAAAAAACACTTTCTTAGCACTCACACCTGTCCTTGCTCCTCTCCCAGTGACTAACATACTCTACCCTTATCCATTAACTAAATTCCTCATAATACCTGTTTTACCTCCTTCCAGGCACCTCCTCACCTCCCACTCTCTCACCCAACCCACCATCTCTTATTCTCTTACCCTAACTCACTTCTTAGTATCTTCATATTTCTCCTCTCTCCCAAAGTGCGTACCTCTTACTATTTTACTCATACTCACATACCTTCCCTTTTCATTTCTTTCTAAACACTACTATCTTTATCCATCACACTCCCTCTGTCTCAATAATCCTACATTTAAACCTTTCACTCTCTAAATCCTGCAAAACTAGCTACAAATTATAACTATAATTACTTAATTTCATCTTCTTACAAATATAACTTTTCCTCATAGTTTTAGACAGACTTCACCTTAAATTGTTCTTCTATTTATTGATTTTAAACTGTGTCATGTCTTTAACTATATGTAGTAATATTTAAAGTTAAATTTTATTTTTTCTGTTATACAATGTAAAGTGCATACATAACTTTAAATTGTCAAAATGTCTGTACTTTGTGTGGAGCATTTCTCCCCAGGTCTCTGCTGAAAATGGGTTTCTGACCCAGTCGGACTTTCCCTGTCAACAAATGTTGATAAATAAATAATAAATAAACAAATAGATGTCACATAGGAATGTGTTAGAATGTAACACTCTCAAACTTTTAGAGTGAGAAATGTGGACAAAGCCATAATAATGGGGGGGGGGGGGCAAAGGGCCAGAAATAGGGACAGATGTTTAATATTGCACTTCTAAACTTAGGAAATTGATAGACTATAAAGGTTGTTCTTTAGCTTTCTGAAGAGCATGAAGTTTGAAACTCAAATGTCAGATGTCAGTCATCGCTTTCTGTCTGCACTCTGCAATGACATGCCAATAATTTATCAGGAAAAAATGTTATGAGAAAAAGACCACAAATATGACATAAATACTGCATATTCTGCACAGATCAGGACAGTTGAGAGGTATGAACTCAATTGTATGTAATACTGAGTCACATCAGTCCAGAGATCATGCCAGTGATATGGCAGAAAGCCACATTTTGATAAGAAAAACATCTGTACATCCTGGGAATATCTGGGCAGTTGAGAGGTATGAATGTGAAGTATATGATCCAAACACAGTACGTGACAGTGTACCTAAAGTACAGAGTCTTGTAATATCCCATTCCTGGACTACTATACTGAAGCTGTGTAAATGATCTGTGACAGGACGTGGGACTACCATGTAAAATGAACACTCAGGGGAAGTGTGTGTATTGAGTAGGGACACACAGATGAATTGCAGGAATGAACAGAGGGAACGAGGACAAATGAAACAAGCTAATGCACAGCAGATAAGGTCATGTCAGTGGAAGACAATTGCAGTAGCAACACCAATCACATATCAATATGGTACAGTAGGGACTGCACAGTGAAAATGTGTATTATGTAACTGTCACACAAGGTGATATAACAATGGGGAGGATGTCTGTGTGAGATAATTATCCTTACATGAATAATGTAGAGGGCATCTATCAGGGATGTTACATACAACTGGGGTAGGGTGCATATTGTGAAGCTGTGCAAACTGATTTGCCTGAATATAACTGTAATTTTAGCAGAGGTTTCCAGCAAGTGGGACATGGTTAAAGGCTCAAGGACAACATTAAAAGAAGCAACCACAATCATGGACAATATCAGAGTCATACCACCAGTAACCCCCTGCCTCTGACATAACATATGTGATATAGAGCGATCAGAGATGATTCTGCACAAGCACACTTGTACAACTATTATGATACATTCACACTCTGTGAGTAATCACGCTCACTGTCCTGGCACTGTAACATCTGCTGGTGGTGTTAGGAGGGACACTTCTTTATCTCTATGTGCCATTATGATCAATACAGGCTAGTTGACTGGTGTGCATGGCATATATATATATATATATATATATATATATATATATATATATATATATATATATATATATATATATATATATATAGCATAATCCACAATGTCACGAATGTTAACCATATCTTTAATGCTATCAAACACTTATGTATGTAGTGTGCATCACCAGAACAGGTAGCATGCATGCATTTGGTGTAACAGCTTGAAGGGTGTTCAACACCATTAGACAGTCATGTTTATGCCACAAAAAAAATGCATAGGTATGGTCAATAAACTGTGTGACAGCTCAATGTGACAAAGGTGGTACACTTCAGTTACACACCAGTGGAAGATGTGTAGGGGGGTACATGAATAAGGGTGCATTGTACTCAGTTACTGGTGTAATGAAGGCTGGGAACTATGCATGTATTATGGCCTCTGATGTGGATGTCCTTCAGATACTCAGTACTTGTGTTACAAACAAGGGAGTAGTCAGCACTGTGGCCACATGCTAGTGGATGTTCCACTTACCATCTACCCCAGGACAAAGGTCACATAGCTATTTGTCTGATTATAGGGCATGGTGTCCACATTATACTTGGGTTGTGTGTGTTTTTCCCTACGTAACAAATCTCCCATGTTTTCTTGTCATTGCAGGTGTTGTCATGGCTGTGGCAGCAATCTTTGGTTTGCATTGATACTGTCTGTATTATACTAGTGATGTCCATTACTTAAATAATGGATAGGAAAGGGCCTAGCAGACAGCCTCGATGTAAGGATCTGATTACTGGACTTGTGGTATAGGTCACTTCACACGTCAACATATTTATATGCCATGTATTTGATACACTGGTCTACCCACTTGGAGATACAGGTGCATATGGCCACATCTGAGAGTACTGAGTGAATTCCTCAGTGTGGATTTGTGTCAAATGCCTTGGGTTTGCCAAGTTCAAAAGAATGATAGTGTTGTCATCATGCATGCCTTCAATGACCTTTTTGAGGACATCTAACAGATGTGACAGACATGATGTAGCATTAACAACTTACACAGGTCTGTTGCACACAGCCAGGGCATCACTAGTGTCCCTTTAGAAAGGTCCATAATAACATGTTGGTCTACCTCACAGATGATGAGAGTCAGGATCTGTCTGTACATGCATGCATTGGGTGCTCCCCCCCCCACAACTCCCATAGATGCATGTTTAGAACACCCTTCTACAGCAACATAGTCTGTGTGGAGGGTGTGTTGAAGTGTGTATTAAACCATGTCAGAAAGATGTATGTGATGAGCAATGTGATAGGTGTTCTGTGATATTGCCACAACCCATTGATTCTGTGTGATAGGCCTGGATGTAGATAACACAGTGCATACTGGCTACCCCCAACTGGCATAGGGTTTGAACACAATCCCTCATGCAGGGATCATTGAGAAAGTCTCCCAGCTGGGGATTAAACTTCATGTCACTAGATGGGTAACCAATTGACTCACTGACAGACCACATACTGTGAAAGTTGGTGAATCAACCTGTTCCAGTAGAGTTGTCACCATTGGTATATCCCAGGGATCTGTGCTTGGCCCTTTACTGTTTGGAATCTCTTGACAGTTTAGGCTAATGTATATGGCCTTTGGTTTACCATGTTTACTGATTCTGTCATACTGGGTGCAATCATTGAGTCCATCTATGATGATAAAATACTACAGGAGGGGCTAACAGAGACAAATGATTGGTGACAAAGCCACACTGTCTACAAATAAATGCAGATATGGGTCTTTATTTTGTCCTTCTGAAAAGTAGAATTGCATGCTAATTACAGCATTGCAACAGTCCTGCTATGCTGAAACTCAGTGATGCAATTACTGGGAACAATCTGAACTTCGACCACCAAGTGTCCACACTGGCATTGAAAGCCTATGTTTTGCACATCATAAGTCACACCATCATATTAAGATCTTAGGATTGTATGACAGCACTGTACTCGAACTTCGTCAGAACACCGATGGGGTATAATGCTCTCTTTTGCATGTACCTCACCAGGCACATGCACAGCTGGAGAGACCACAGGGGTTTCTCACCAAGAAAACACAGGGCCTACAAACCATGCCATGATGTATGTGCACAGACCAAAATCCATATCACTGCAATCTTTATTGTACAGGAGGAGATGACTTTTGCCTGGCCTACAAGCCAGTCTCAGACACAGCCCTGGTGAGAATATTGCATCTGCACAAATCAGATATAGCTGATGACATCAGCAGTGTCTGTTAAGGAGAATATGGTAAAAAAAGTGTTCCACATGCTGGTGTATAAGGCTCTCTGTAATGTATGCAAGAGCACAAATACACACACTCCCAGTTTCCTGCAGTGAGAACAGAATGCCTACCTATCTAAGTACATAGGCTACATAACTCAGTACTTTACACAAGTTCCATGGCACAAGTCTGACTTTGACAAGACGGCAGGTCAACTTATTATAGTGGATGAAGAAGATGTTGGGAGGCCTGCATGAAATGGATGTGTAGGCATGTGCAAACACACACACACACACACACACACACACACACACACACACACACACACACACACACACACAAAATTGACTGCAGTGAGAACAGAACCCCTACTTATCGAAGTACACAGACTACAAAACTCAGTGTTTTACACAAATGTCATGGCACAAGTCTAACTTTTACAAGACTGCAGATCATATTATAGTGGATGACATCAGCAAGGCATGTTGGACAGAAGATGTTAGGAGGCCTGCATAGGTTCATAGCTTTATAGGTTCATAGAAGGTTACTAGCATAATGGCTCTAGGGTGTTTACAAGCCTAGCTGTGTAAAAATATAAGTACCCTTATGGTTGTTGTTAGCAGAGAGATTTGGTGATTAGTACTGATTGGCCTGTCCATGAGGGACATAGATTCCACCCCGAGGTTGAATTTGCAATCACCCATCCAGTTGTCAAGGTTGAGCTTGAATAGGGTCATTGAGGAGCACTGCTTGACATGCAGTGGTAGCCTATTACAGAGGAGTGGCAATCACTGGCTAATATATCTGTTTCCCCAGCATGTTCAGTTTATGTCAAAGGTTAGGTGGAGAACCCTGGAGCAAGTTATCTTTGTCCCATTTGATTTGCAGATGTCCAGCATTTCCAGTAGGGCAGGGTCTGAGACAGCTCTGTAGGCCAGGCAAAGGCCACCTCTCAGCAGCCTGCATGATAGTGAGTACAGTGACAGGTCTTTCAGTCTTTCCATGGTTGTCATGTTTTGGAGGCCTTGGATTATCTCAGTCATAAACCTCTGTGTTTTCTGTATTTGCTGCTGGTGTCTGGTGAGGTACAGACAGAAGGCAGCATTGTACTCAATTGGTGGTCTGGTAAGAGTAGAGTACAGCAGAGCTATGACCTCCCTGGTCTTGGATGTGATGGCCTTATTTATGAGATTTTCAATGGAGAATATGTGTCTCACCACTATGGACACATAGTGATTGAAGTGCAGATTACTATCAACATGTGTTCCAAAGTCTCACAACACTGTGTTTGAGCTTAGAAGGGTGCTATGTACATCATAATTAGCAGGGGTACTTCATTGCTAAAGGGGCAATGAGGCATTTTTTTGTTTTAAGGTTCATTCCTTAAGTTTGGCACCAGTCATTGTCTGTGTAAGTCCCTTCTGTAATATGCTAACATAGTTGGGGGACTCTATATGTCTGTGTCCAGTTGACAGTCATCTACAAACTTGGTAAGCTACAGACCATCTACCTTTGCCTGGACTTCAGAGAAATACTTTATTTATTTAACATTTGTTTACCGGGAAAGTCTGACTTGGAACAAAGCAAATTTTCAGTGGAGGGCTGGGGAGAAATGATCCAGACGCATGTCTTTGTAACATGCGAGGAAACCGGAGTACCCAGAGAAAACTCACACAAACACAGGGAGGACATGCAGACTCCTCACAGATGGCACTCCAGCTAAGAATCAAACTGGACAACCTCTTGCTATAAGGCAACAATGCTACTGCTGCACCACTGGACCATCCCCAACTTTCCAAACAGTTAAGGGCCCAACACTGATCCTTATGGTATTCCACTGCTAAGTGGTTTGGTGGTGGAGGTGCAGTCCTTAACTTCAACAGAGTGCATTCTGTCAGTGAGACAGTTGACTATCCATCTTGTAATGTATGAGTTAATCTCCAGATGGGACAGTTTCTATGATACCTGAATGGGGGATCGTGTCAAAGGTTTGGATAAATCAACATAGCTGTATATCCTGTTATCCCTCATCCAGGTCTTTGAGGTCATTATCAAAGTCCATCATGTTTAATAAGCAAGATCTACCATTGACAAGTCCAAAATGGGTCAGGGCAAGTGTGTTGAAGGTCACCTATGTCCCTGTGGATAAGGTCCATGCTGATCCCTTCCTTAGCCTTGCAGATAAAGCTTTTTAGGAGTAAGGGTCAATAGTTGTAGTTGTGCATGTTACCTGGTTGATGTGCATTACATATCACACAACATTTGATATTAACATCTGTAATGTAGGTGGTATATGTGTGGAAAAAGTATGGAAACACCAGGGTTGCAGTGCTTGGGGGAGGCAACATAAGGCTGTATTGTAAATATGTGAAATATTGTTAGATAGTGCCTTAAGTTTGCTATGTTTCTTAAGTTTGCTATGTTTCCACATGTAATTTCATGCCATAGACAGGAAATAGACAGTAAACAGAGGTAATACATAATATTTTATTTATTTATTTAACATTTGTCTACCAGGAAAGTCCAACTTGGAACAAGCAAATTTTCAGTAGAGACCTGGGGAGAAATGCTCCAGACACGTGTCTTTTTAACATGCGAGGAAACTGGAGCACCTGGAGGAAACCCACACAAATGCAGGGAGGATATACAGATTCTGCACAGAAGGCACCCAAGCCAAGAATTGAACTGGAGGACATCTTGCTGTGAGGGGACAATACAAACCGCTGCACCACTTACTTTTCCATTGCATGGTGAGCAGCAGGTTTGCCCGATGGATAGCAAAGTGTTTTTGCATACCACATACACATTTTCAATACTTTCCATGTTTGTGTGTAGTTAAGCAGTGCACAAACATGAGCCACATTCCAAAAAGTCTGAGAGTTAGTACTGAGTCTATGAAATACATCTGTTGCTTAACTGTCTCTGTGGCAGCAGATTTAAATGCATTGATACATTTCTTTTAGAGCCCAGATGATATTAAGTTTGAATCCAGGTGCATCTAATACTTTTAAAGACTTTTAAATAAGCAGTGATAATGAAATTATATGAATTCTTTATAGTACATGTGTTGCTGTGTGTTGGCATAGCACAGTGGGATTAAGTGGCATTGTGCAGAGATAACTGCAGCATTGTACCACCGCTCACCATTGCTGCACATTTGTGCATGATGAGAAACTCTGTTCAAACACTGAGGCCAAAATGTGAAGGGATCTATTGCTTTTTCTGCTATGTATGTGTGTTGTGTGTGATTCTATTTTTTGACGAGATTATAGGTGTAGATAGGAAAGTGGTGAAATGTGGTGAAATGTGGAGCTAGCAGGGGGAAGAACAATGGGAAAGAAATACAGGACTGTGCAGGAGGGAGGGAGGTTAAGAACCATAGCTATCCATTTCTTTAATAGTGTAAAGTGAAAATATGTGCATAATATTAACTGAATTTGGACTGCCACCTCCACAAAGAGGGGTGACAAGATAACAATGCAATCATGTTGTATAGCCAATTGGACCGAATTAAGTGTGTCAAGAAGGCACGAGTGTGAAATAGACAGCTATGTATGGGACAATTTTTTTTTTGTGGGACAGGTGCCCATTTTTTTTTTTAATTCAGTAAGAGAGGACTGCTGGGTAAGGGATGTAGGTATGTCAGGGTCAGGTAAGTTGCGTAGGTGAGGAAGCAAATGCAAACAAACAAGACAAAAAAAAGGGGCAGTGATGGGCACAAAAGGTTGGGGGACACCATGATTGTAGTGAGGCAGGGAACAACACAGGCTGATGGACATCAAGCTTGGAGACAGTGTGAACCGAGTCCTCACCCACTGGACTGTCATCACTGTCCCCTTTCTCCACTGGTGACTGGAGTGCTTGATGTCTCCTCCTCCTATGGGCCATGAAGGAGAGCAGCCTTTATATCTGGTGTAGGTGTACACCAGTACCCTATACACCATCCCTGGCAACTCTCTCCAGGTGATGAAATCACCACCTCCACCACTGCTCCTGGGAGGGTACCACTGCACCATCTTCCAGGGCAGTACTACCTCATGGCCCAGGTAGTGCAGGGGCAGCAGAGGCAGTACTGCCAGATTGGCTACCAGATGTGCTGGGTATTGGTGCTGGAGCTGGTGCAGCAGGGGCAGGCTGATCCACTGGGACTGGCCTACCTCACTGTGCTGTGTAGCTTTTAGTGATGTGGCACACATGGATGACATGGAGACATTTTGATGACACATAATAAAACAAAAAAATGGAGATAAGGATTGGGTGAGAGAAAAAGATAAAATTAGTACTATCATATGTAACATACAATGCATTAACACAATTATACAGCTCTTTTATCTGAAGTATTACATTTAAGTATATGTCCTAACAGATACACACTGTACCAAAATTTGCTGAAAGTAATCTTTTAAATGTGCATATATTGCACATATGTGTGTTCCAGTTATACAGATTATGGTTTATAGCAGGGCATTTATGCCACTGGCATAGAGTTTTTAATTTAATGCTGACATTATTGAAGAAATAACAGTATTGTTCATTGGGAATCATGGTATTTGAATGCACAACCTCTGACTACAGTTTAATATTGGACTCTTACAATTTGTTTATGCTACAGACTAATGCATGGGATATACATGCTCAATTTGATACAACTCTATAAAATACCAAAAACTCAATTGTTAACTTTTAATGCTACAATAACACTTCTCTTCTACCACATATATACCACTTGCTTCCCTCCATCTCTCCAATCAAGCAACATTAGCCTGTCGATTGAACTCCTGTTCAGTGGGAGCTGGGGAAAGAACAGAAAAGAAGAGAATTATGCATACCAGTCTTGCCTATATTTAGCTTTCTAAGTCTTACAAGTACTCTCTTATTGCAATGCTTACAGAGCTATGGGATGTTCACAGTCTTAAATTCCTGCAACCAACAGTTGAGAGTATCCCTTTTTCTCCTGTGTTGGTCATTAAAATGATGCCTACATTACTCTCCAGTGAGTGGGATACCATTGGCACTGGATACAGCCTGGACCAAACTATTCCATGTTTCAGACTTGTACTGGGAGTCAGAATAATCCCCCTGCAGAAGTCTTTTGCTGTGGTGCTTTACCAGGAGTCCAGTAAATATCTGTACTCCTGGACGCCCCACCTCTGTGGTCTAAATTATGCACCTTCCTCTTCAATGCCAGCCATGTCTACCAGCCGAACTAGAGCAATGGAAACTGATGCTTTCCCACCAATTCCAGTTATCTCATTTACTGGTAGTGTACAAAACCAAGCAACAATGTCAACTGCATTTGCATGATGTTAAGTGGAGTGCAGCAGTGCCAAGCAGGGAGGAATTAAATAATTGGAACTGGAAGGTCAATCTGACACTGAGCTTTAGTTTGAGAGGTGTGTACTGATGTAACCTGGAAATATATTTTGGAAATTGGAATGTAACTGTTAGGTGAGATAAGTTTGCAGACTTGCACTGGGGGCATAAATGTAATGACCTGACTTTTTTTGTCTTTATACACTGAGGAAAATTCACTTTTACAGTGTGGGATTCAAATCTAGGCAGAAGGGACAAAACATTTTCTTTCACAGCATTGATTTCCATCTTTGCAACAGAAGAAGTGCTGCTAAGGTATAGTCAGGAATCATACATAAATACAGGTGAGAGTTTGAGCTGTTATACATGTATGTGTGTGACCTGACAAGGTTATTGGATATAGATCCAGGTGTGTATGTGTCCTAGTTAATTGTGAAGGCCATGCAAGTCTAGATAGCAGAATTATACTTACAGAAATACAGCAGACAGTATACCCTCAGTCATACATCTGAAAACACAGTAATGGTGTGTCATCCCTCATAGATATAAATCAGCTCTATCTAAAATGTTATAAGTGAGAGTGACTATAATAGGAAGTGGAACAATAGTAAAATGTCTGGAACATCCTGTATTAGTACCCAGAACCATGTGTATAGCAGTCCTACACTTACACATGTTACCACAAGAATATTGAAATAAAACTTGTCTATTTTGCAGTTCATTGCTATAAACTGCACTGTCACAACAGTAAAACCAGGTTGAGTACCTTATACTAGAACCCACAGCCATCTGTACTCCAGCCTTACACTTACACCGTCTGCCACAGACTAGTTACATCAAATTTCTTAATTTCCTAATCATTCTTAAGGTCTATGTATTAACCACCATGCAACACCACTTAGAGGGTTTACATGGTGCCCAAATGAATTAATAGAATGTATCTGGTTTTAGTTATTGGCTGAGTCCTGTCTGCAGGTGATGATTGCTGCAGCTGTTGGGGAACCCTGCTAACTGCTGCTCAATGCTACTAAGCGCACTTGCTCAATGAAATACAGACATGGCAACAATGTATTATTTTTGGCATTTCCCTTTTACAGACACCCTGTTTGCAGGTGTTCTGCAGGTGTTCTGCCTGCTTCCTGGGTAGCCCACTAGTCCAATCTACACACTGCCATGCTTTGTGCAAATAAGATAAGCACAGAAACCTGACATTAATTTTTCTCTGTTTCCTGTGTTTGCGTTAAGCAGTGCATTGCACAGACAATGGCCCAAAAAAGAAAAAAAAGGTCAAGTAGTTGAAATGAGGAAAAGCAATCTGTGACATACACACTAGAATGTACTAGTAGACATGAAATAATTTTACATAGGTCTGGATTTGAATTCTCACTCCAATGAATCTTCAGAACACAGGAAGGGTGCCTTATCTCTCTTTGCCATGCAAACAGCTTTTCAGCAGGGAACTGAAACACAAATAACAGGGAAAAGTAGTTCAAATGAAGCAAAGCAATCTATGAAATAAACACAACAAAATGTTTGTTAGTACACATGAGATATTTCTACATAAGTCTGGATTTGAATTCTCACTGCAGTGAGTCTTCAGAACACTGGAAGGGTGCCTTATCCCTCTTTGCCACACAAACAGCTCTGCAGCAAGGAATTGAAATCATTTTGCATACAACCAACTGCAACATCATCTACAGTAATATGAAACCATACAACTGTTATTTGTTCATTTATTATTTTTGGAAGTAGTGCACTAAGTGATTAGTTAAGACTATTGCTTGCAAATACACAGTTCTGTCTTACCTCATTGTATTGGTTGGTCATTCTTCTCTTATCTGATGAGTAATCTGACAAATGCAGTCTGTAAGCCTTTCTATATCATTGTTCTTAAAATGTGTGAGTATATTAAATGGCAATACTATCATATGCAGTTGCCCACAAATGAAGGGGAGGTTGGATGTTAATGAACAGAACCTGTGAATTGTGTGTTGCTTACTTACATTTCCAACCTTGAGAAAATTAAATCTAACACTTTGTAAGTCTAACCTGAGACACCCACTAGATGTAGGGCAGCCTGCAGTGCTGTTGTGTTTTCCTTCTACCAACCAGTAATCATTCATAGCTGTAATCCATTAAAAAGAAATGAGGGAGTGTCTGCAATATGTTTATATCTGCTATACAGAACCAACTATTTGGGATTCAGGAATTCTAACGAGTTCACACATGATCTGCATCTTCACTGTGCTGTCAGCCTTGAATCTGCACCATAAAAAGGCAACCATGTAGCTAGGAAAACTGAAGGTGAGGAGACTTGTTAATGTGGAGAACACATAAAAGGCTATTACTTTGGGATATATCTGCACAGAGGATTACTAGACTTGAGGAGGTATGCTTACATTTTGTCAGCTGCATACTGCATATGCTGGAATGTAATTAAGGAAACTCCATATAATAGTTTCTTCTTCTTCTTTCGTTTTTTCCCGGTTAGGGGTCACCACAGCGGATCACCTGTCTGCTCATGATTGGCAATGTAGTTTTACAGCGTTGAGTTGCCAGCCTGGCACCCAACCTTCCACAGAAGACACACACACACACACACACACACACACACACACACACACACACACACACACACACACACACACACACACACACACATCTAGGGCCAATTTAGAGCTTCCAATCCACCTACAGCATGTCTTTAGGATGTGGGAGGAAACTGGAGCACCCAGAGGAAACCCGTGCAACCAGAGAGGACATGTAGACTCTGCACAGAAGACACCCCAGCCAAGGATCAAACCAGAGAACCTCTTGCTGTGAGGTGGCAATGCTAACCACTGCACCACCACAGCCACCCCAAATCTGTATAATAGTTTAACAAACATATTTTAATTAGCAAAGGATTTTGCACTTTTATCTGTATGCATTAGTTAGAAGTATACTGATGGCATGGGCATGTTTGTTAGTGCATTTCACATGTATACATTATTGACAACACCTTAAAATGGAATATTCTGTGTCAAATCTGTAGACATGTTTCAGGGGCAGTTCATTTGATAGCACCTTTAGCATTTCAAAGATGGTTTGTTAGCAGAATGTGTCATTTGCCTGTTTCTTGTGGGGGGGGGACAAAGCTGCATTTCTGGTATGGCACAAAAAAAGATATGTTGCTATTGTTATTCTCCCTTTTTGCATCCAGCCTGTTGTTTGTATTTGAAATCTCTAGATATTTTTATGTTTCTCCAGTGGGTAATACTGAAATGCTACCCTTTCTGTCTTATCTGGGAACAGTTATTTTGTAGTTATGTGATACTTATGTGTATTATCCTTCTGTTGTCTTTTAGGACACCTAGGACTATGCCACCCAGGTGTCTCGATCATCAAAAAACACGCTTCACCAATCCTGACAATCAGGTAATTGTTGATGCTGTTAGGCAACATTATGCCTTCCTGCTTGAGAGGGGACGTGGAGATATGTCAGTCAGAATGCAGATTTGACAGCAGATTGTCACAGATGTAAATGCAGTGGGTGGCCACAGCAAAACATATGACCAGGTGTGCCATAGGGCCACTGACATGATCTCATCTGCACGGAGGAGAGCAGCTGCAGTGGACCATGACTGGATGGGTACTGGGGGAGGCCTGCTACATACACCACTGACAGCAAATGAAGAGTTCCTGTCCACTGTTAGAGATCAAGACAGCTCTCAGGAAAGTGCAGAACAGCATGTCCTTGACAATGATGCTACTGTTTTAGGGACAGCAAGCATGTCCCAGGAAGAGCTTCCAGGTAGGCTTTTGTATCTCAGTTGTTGAATACTGTTGTATAGTAAAACAATTTAAATCAATACATCACTTCTTTTTCACAAAAAACTTTTGTTTTGGGAGGGTTGAAGGTTGCTACAGTTAATACATTCTGATTGATTAGCTCAGGTTGGAGTCGTCATCCACGTTCTTGTCGGAAGTATAGTTAATGCACATATAAACCCCCTGTGTTAGTGTTAATTGTGATGATGTTGTCCTTACCTTTTCTTAACTTCTTCCAGGACCATCTGGCTTGCAGAGTGTGCCATCATTTGCACACGGCAAGCAAAACATTTTTACGTCAGTACTGATGAGCAATTCAAACAAATATTTTAGTGTATAATGTTGATGTCAGGACTGTTGTGCGTATTGCTCTACTGTCTAATAGTGGCAGCACTGTTATTTTGTTAGCATATATTGGAGTATAGTAGTTTAGGTATTAATTTTTCCTGTGTTTGTTGCTTATTATCACAGGTGATCCTGACAGTGGAAGTGTGGGATATCTACCACTTAATGTCAGAGTATCAGCAGACTCTGATGATGATGGTGGCCAAACAGAGTTACAGTCAGGGTGTGCAGAGGTTAAATCTGACACTGAGGTTGACATACAGCCATCCCCTGAAATTTTACTGGACACAGCCAGTAGGCCTATGCCTACCCATTCAAGTGACCCCACAGATATTGGACAGGTGGAGGGCGAGACAATTGATCAGGGAAGTGTGGTTACTGTGGCTACAGTGTCTGTTGACTCTAGTTGTAGCCAAAGTATTGGTGAGATACCATGCAGGAGGGTTGTTGGGGGACTCAGAGGAGAATTGTTATCCATCCTATACCTGATTCAGGTGTCTCTTTCTGTGACACTCAGCTTATGTTTAAGGCCATCATGGAGGCACATTCCCATTGGTGCTCCAGAGAAATGCTTATGGTAGCGATGTCTGTGATGGAATATCTACTGACAGGGGGGCGGCATCCTAATGAGCATAGCCCAGCCACATCATCTGCTGTTAGCCAACATGGCTGTGCTCAATCATGCTCCCATAGTGGCAGTACTTCCACTGCTACATCAGTGGGTGAGCTCTCCACACCCAGATGTGGCAGGTCATAGGGTCATGGTCCTGTGTGTACTCATGAGGGGAGCTTGTCCAGCAGACATCAGTCATGTTCAGGTAGCAGCAGTGCATCTGACTGTGAGTGTGGATGTGCTAATGCAACTCCTGGCAGAGCTAGTTCTCATAGCCGGGGACGACAATGATGAACTGTCACCTCTACCATGCATGGCTAACAGCTGTCTGACATACAAGACATTGAGCTAGCACAGAGCTTGGCTGTGCTCATGCAGACACTCACACACCAGTTTCACCTGGAGAACACCTACAGACATACACACAACAGTTACATGGTTCAGCCGTGCAGCTTAAAGCTCATTTTGTCTCACTGGCCATTTGTTGGTTTATCCAAATGTCTGCCTGCTTCTCTTTCTTACTCACACACACTCACTGACCTTTTGCGTCAGCCTAGGCTCCCCCCCCCCACACAGATACCCTGTGCAAGTGATGATAACTGTGCCCAAACCCAGTTTTGTATCTTTTGGATTCAGGGATACATAAGCTTTGTGTCTGATGCTCAGGGCACATAGCTGACTTAGTGCTTAGTATATCTGCATTTGTGATGTTGAACTGGCAATCATACCTTTGACTTATAATGGTCTTAGAAAGTTAAAAAATAAGAAATGAGTGTAGTGGGAGCAGAACACTTTAATTTCACTGTGAAGGTTGTTTAGCATCCTACGTAATAATTGGCACCTAATTTGAAACTTTTAAATGTTTTTACTGCAGTCTACTTACTGATACTTCTGAAGAAGTCAGCTATTAACGCTGACGAAAAAGAGCTTTTAAATATTTTATTTAGTTGGCTAATAAAGTGTTCTGCTGCCACTGCACTCGTTTCTTATTTTTTATTAGTTTATTTGCCTGTTCGTAGTTTTAGTCTTAGAAAGTTAGACAGTTGATAACATCAAAATGTTCCAACTTTATTGTGAATGATCTTGCGATGGTTGTGAAGTCTGAAACTGCAATGTGAATCATTACTTTCTAACTTCTCTCTTTAATGATTTTCCAGTACAAATGGATGGTGCTAAACTGAGGGAATGCTGTGTTCATAACTACTTCTGAGAGGTATGACTATGTGAATCTTTGATGCCCGAGGCCTACTACTTAATAATGGACACATATAAGGCAAATAAATCTCTACTGTCACATGTTAAGGTCATTTCTGGATAACTCTCCCACCTTTTACTTGCTTACACAAGCAAGTAACAAAAGGCAAGGATATGCCAGTCATTCATATTATTACACAATGCACTTCAGGTTCAACACTTACCTTGTAAATCCAGCAGTTGCAACAGTTTTAGTTCAGGGCTGACTCTGTCTGATGCAAGCAGTACACAACCAATACATGGGGAGTTAAAGGTTGTGAGAGTTGCCTGGCATCAATGTTACTATATGTATGTGTGTAGGAGGAAGGTTTTAGGCCCTTAGGTGGTGAGTGAGTATGCTATGTGCTGTCTCTTAGCCAATGTGAGGGCATATTGAGCACACCTATGTCTACCTACACCCACAGCAGCTGCTGCTTCTCCCTCTGACTCCTCACCTGCATGTGGTTGTGGTAATCTTGGTATTGGTGGTGGGATGTGTGCTCCTTACCCTTGTTGATGCTGCTGAAGCTGTTTCCTCAGGATGATGTTGTGTAGCATGGCACATACTGTGAATATTTCAGTACATGTCCATGGACTGTACTGCAGTGCTCCCCCACATGTATCTAGGCACCAAACCGTGATTTTAGCAGCCCAAACACACACTCAATGATATTTCTGGTTTGTGCATGTGCCTCATTATGGCATTCTTCAACAGGTGTGTATACATATCTGATGGGTGTCATCAGCCATGGTTCCAGTGCATAACCTGCATCCTCCAGTAAATGACCCTGTGGGATATCCTCCCTAGTGAACATCTGATATAGCTGGGAGGTCTGCCAGATATGTGAGTTGTGGTAACTGCCAGGGTTGCCAGCACACAAATTCAAGATGATTCCCTTGGCATTACATGCAACTTGGCAGTTGAGTGAAAGCCCTTTCTATTAATGTAGAGCCTTCCCTGCTCCCCAGGTGGTGCCTTAATTTCTACGTGTGTGCAATCTACGGCATCTAGTACTTCAAGGTAGTGTGTTAAAAGGTAGAACTCCTATATATTTCTGACCCTATCTTTAGGAGTAAGGGAAAATATATGTGGTCACTAGCAGGATGGAGCACAGCATTCAAGAATTGATGGAGGATCCTAGATGCCAATGCCTCTGTCATCCCTAACGTATCTCCTGTTGGTCTCTGAAAGGTATCTATAGCTAAGATTCTAAGTGCTACACATACCTTTGTCTCCACTGGGATGGGTTCCCCTTGGTTTGCCCTGTCTCTGAGTTGAGGCAGCAGAGGTTGCAGAGTTCCTGTAGTGTGTCTCCATCTACCTTGTAGTGATCTACAATTTCCACATCATGTAGGTTGTGATAAGTTAACTGGGGACTGAAAATTCTTCTCCTTCTTGCTCTTGATGTATTAGCAGCAGCAGCAGCATAGACTTCAACCTGTTGCACATAAACATGAATTAAAGCAACAGCAAACCCTAACATTGTTTCTGTATAGATTCCTTTCCATGGTTGTATTGCAATAGATTTTGGAATTTGCAGTAAAAACTAGCACTGAGTTTAAATGGTTGCTTTATAGCTTGTTGAATAGCACCTCCATCTTGGATTGGTTGATTAGTATACAATTTAGCTAATTATGTTATAATTTGCATGCTGTGGTGTTTACCTTGTTTGCATGGGTGTGTGTGTGGCTCTACAAACCATTTAGAGCTGCTTACTGAATCTAAAATGGTGCACATCATGCCATGATGCACACAAGGTGTAAATGGATCATGTAGGCTTTATTGAATCTGGCTTTCTGTTTTCCTTTTTTATTCATTATTTGTTAACAAGGAAAGTCTGACTTAGAACAAAGCCAATTTTCAGCGAAGGCCTGGGGAGAAATGCTCCAGATGCACGTCTTTGTAACATGGGAGGAAACCGGAGCACCTGGAGGAAACCCACATGAATGCAGGGAGAACATGCAGACTCCACACAGAATGAACCCCAGCTGAGAATCAAACTGGAGAACCTCTTGCTGTGAGGTGACAACACTACCCCTGCACCACTGCACCTTTATCTCTAACCATATTGTAAGATGATCAGAAAATCCTGTTTCAACTACTCCTCTTCTCCTATTACTAATCCTTTTGATACTATAAAATAATCTATTTCAGTTCTATACATACCCCTTTTGTAAGTCCATGAGATTTTGTTGCAAAGTTTAAACTTACCACACCTTATAACATCTAGCATTTTTCCTATATAATTTCCTTTCTTTTCATGCTTGCCTCTTAAATCACAATTAAAGTCTCCTGTTATTATAATATTCATATTTATTACTACATATTATCTGATGAAATAAGCTGTCACTTTCTTTACAAGTAGTATATACTTGTTCTTCCATTTTAAATTTACAATACTTTATCTTCCCATTTTTTTCTAAAATTACATCTAATGGCTTTACTGTATTTCTACAGTATATGGCTATGCCAGAACATCTCTCATTTCCCAAATTCTAGATTACCTTTCTTCCCCATAGTTTATTTGCTTGTAATATTTCTTCATTTGTTAAAAATCTTGTCTTCTACTATATTTGCATCTACATCACATGTATTACACCACTCCAAAATCCCTAGTCTTCTTACTATATTCTTAATACTATTCCATTTTCCTTAGCTTCATGGTTTCATAAAGTCACAGTTAATTACTAGGCTAGTTTACTTTGTGTCTGTGAGTTAAACACCTTAATCATTATGCCAACCCCAGTCATTAGCTGTATATCTTCTTTTCATCCATTTCTTTTTTTTAATTTTGTACTTATCCCTTTAAATGTTCTTTTTCTGTCATTTACCCTTTTACCAATATAATTCTTTTTCCTTTTACTACCTCCCAGTTTATGTCTTCTTCATCACTTATTTCACACTATGTCCTCTTTACTGCTTTCCCTCATCTAATTTTCCTTCTCCATCTACTACTTCTAAAATTTCTTTTTTTTTTCATTTTTTCCTTTCTTTATTTTTCCTTATTCTTATTTTCATTTTTGCAATCCATCTATAAATTTCCAGTTTTGTTACATTTATAACATTTCAATTCACATTTTTTGCATCATGTTCCATTTCCCCATGAATATATCACCTTTTGTCACAGTTACTTACCAAATGTACTTCTTTTCCACAACAAAGCATGTTTTGGATTGTCCCCAGTATTTTATACCACCCCTGTTCCCCTCCTTATTTATCATGGTTGCTATAAGCATAGCTTTTATCTTTCTATTTTTAACACCCTATAACAGTCCCAGCCAACAGTCCATAAACCCCTTTTGTCATAAACTTTCACAAGGTCCAGTAGTTCTTTACATAAAGTTTTCAAATATCCTTTCAACGTCTCCTTTCAACCTCTGTTTGAAATTATACATGAATGTTTTTGTTTCCCTATCACATAAAGATTCCATGGATTACAGTCTTTCTTTTTTTTCATATTCTACACAAAAAAGTAAAATTGAAAAATCAGTCTTAGATATAATGTCACAAAATGTCTCTTTGTTAATAAGAATAAATGCTCTTACCTCATGTGCTTTTACACCCAAAGGAGCTATTAAATTGTTTCATCCTTCATACCTGTCCATTTATTTGTCTTTTTTTTTGCTACCCACCTTTTGCCTTAATTCACTTTCTCTGCGGATCTAGGACTGTTGAATGAAAGTTCAACAGTCAGAATCCAAAATCACCGAACGCACTTTAACGAAAGCGCTTTTACAGAAAAAGCACTTTCGTAAAGTGTGTCAAAAAAAAAGGAAAAACAAAAAGGTATTTATGCAGGGGGGCTATGCCCCCCTGCACACCCATGTGGGGGGCTGTGCCTCCCACACCCCCCTACTTTAATATTCTCACTCTGAGATAGCACTACAGTGGGGAAAAGGAAAAAATTCCCTTACCTGCACCATAGTATGATCTCCACAACAATCATTCTCCCACGACTCCCTCTGGCTGCAGGCATACATACGCAAAAGTGCTTTTTTGGTTAAAAGCACTTTCGTGTAAATATGCCCAGCCGTTAAGCCTTCAGTAAAAAGCACCATCGAGTATCAGTCCTAGACCCTTCTCTGCATATGTTTTCTTTTCCATCTCACCACTATTCTTCAGAATTTTCTCTGCATCCTTCTTTTATATTTTCTCTGTAATGTCTCCCTAGGAAACATCTCCTTCATTTTCTGGCTCTCTCTGCATCACTCATCATTTCTTTAAATAAACCATCTCGCAACCCTTGGGACTGGAGGTTTGCAATGATACATCCATCATTTGCTGACTCATCTCCATCAAACAGATTTCTTTGAAACCTCTCCTCAGAATCCTGCACACATTGTCTGGTCTCAGTATTTGCTTTCTCCTCTGTTTCTCTCCATTCTATCATCTCCTTCTCTCTCTATCTGCCTCCCTGTTTATCTGGGCTGCCTCTGCACCTGGAATGGAAAAAGGAAGTGCTCCTGCAAAATGGCTCCCACTAGCAAGAATGTGGATTAAGGGAAGATTCCTGATGCCCTGACAAAAATTCCCCCCCTATATATATATATATATATATATATATATATATATATATATATATATATATAAAATACCACCTTGGCTCTTCCCTGAAAAGAAGCAACCAGCCCAGAGAAACTAACCCAATGAACAAAGGCTGAATTTATTTATAGTAGTAAGTTTACATTTATTCTATTTGTGGTTATTTAAAGTGTCTCTATGAAAATACAGTATTCCATACAGTTCACAGTCTGATTGAAAAAGTTATCTCTAGTACATCCAGAGTTTGTCTTCAAATAGTCCCTAGTACATCCAGAATTTGTCTTCAAATAGTCCTTGGATAAATCCACAGCTAGCTTCCTGGTGCTCTTTTACTAAGTCCACATCTAGCCTTCTGGTACTGTTGTTAGTACATCCACATATAGCCTCCTGGTACTCTGTTACTAAATCCACATCTAGCCTCCTGCTCTCCTTTATTAAATACACATCTAACCTCCTGATACTCTTGTTACTAAATACATATTTAGCCTTTTGGTACTCTGTTATTAAACCTACATCCAGCTTCCTGGTACTCAGTTACTAAACTCACATCTAGCCTCCTGGTACTGTGTTACTAAACTCACATCTAGCATCCTGGTGCTCCGTTACTAAACTCACATCTAGCCTCCTGGTACTGTGTTACTAAACTCACATCTAGCCTCCTGGTACTGTGTTACTAAACTCACATCTAGCCTCCTGGTACTGTGTTACTAAACTCACATCTAGCATCCTGGTGCTCCGTTACTAAACTCACATCTAGCCTCCTGGTACTGTGTTACTAAACTCACATCTAGCATCCTGGTGCTCCGTTACTAAACTCACATCTAGCCTCCTGGTACTGTGTTACTAAACTCACATCTAGCCTTCTGGTACTGTGTTACTAAACTCACATCTAGCATCCTGGTACTCAGTTACTAAACTCACATCTAGCATCCTGGTGCTCCGTTACTAAACTCACATCTAGCCTCCTGGTACTGTGTTATTAAACTCACATCTAGCCTCCTGGTGCTCCATTGCTAAATCCACCATTTGTCTCCCTGTACTCCTTATGTAGATTCACATATTATTCTGTGCAGCCCCCCCCCCCCCAAATAAAAAATTCTACTTGATCAGAAAATCTCTCTTAGAGAGAGGCAAACAGAAACAGTGATGTTAACTACTTTTGCAAACGTGATAAGTTGTTTACAGATATTATTATTATTTATTTATCTTGTTTACTGGAAAAGTCTGACTGGGATAAAACCTTTCTTTAGTGGAGGCTCAGGGAGAAAATGTCCACATTTAACACCAGCTGTGACATATACATTAAATAAAATTACAGGATATTAGAAGGAATATAAAATATTGGTAAATGCATACATGAGATGGAAAAAAGTTTACAGTAGCTTACATAAAGATCATTTAGAAACAGAGCATGTACATAACTTGCAAATATATATACATTGTTGAACATTTATTAGACATGGACATATGTTTGTACAGAGCAGAGAGAGATATAAAATTGCAAAAGATAGGTTATATTACTTGTGATTTCTATGAAATATAGTATGTTAGCAGCAGAGCGAGTATAAAAATATCATTACCTTTAAGGCAGAGAAATAAAGAAATTAGGAATGTGAAAATGTGTCTGGCTCCTTGGACTGTTATAAGGAGTATTACCTTTAGATAGATGTGGGGGATGATGCAACTGTGACAGAGGGAGGACAGTGAGAGAGTGGTAATCTAATTACAGAGAAGAAGAGACTGAGTCACTGTTAGTTACTATTAGTGTCTATCATGATATATTAAAATAGTGTTTTTATTATATGAAATACCACTATGGCCCCCTCTAGCATATAACCCTGGTTCTATGCTGAAGGGAATGGATTATAGGATCTGGATAGCCAATCCATATTCATGGGCTGTTGCTCGACCTATGGCTGATGGAGAAATGAAATGGCTATGGTGCAAAAGCCCACCTACAAAACTTGGTGTTTATATTCCATTGTTTCTACAACCACTGCAGTTGTGCCTGTTAGCTATTAGACATGTGGTCTAGGAGACCATTGAGAAGCCTAGCCAATTGACTTGCTCAGAAACACACAGTAGGCAAACACGCTGAGAAAATCAAGTCCTGGACTACAGGAAACAGTTTACTAATAGCTCATAGCCTTAATCTTCTGTGCTAACTGCAATGTCTTGACAGACAGTACCACAAAGAAGCTAGTGCCCTCTTAATACTGAGACAGTCTCACTTTATGGCAAAATATCTTCTCTCAGCCATGCTTAGCTTTATTCTTGGGTTGTTGAGATAATAAAGCTTCTAACCCTACTTCTCATGTATTAGTGTAAACAATAAAAGGTTTAGAAAGGTGAGGGGAAAGTAAGACTAGCTCTGACCATACGATAGCTTTCAGTCAGTTAAAAGCATCATGTGCTACTGTGGTCCTCCTGACTTGGATAGATGCCTTATCTTTTATAAAGTCTGACACAGGACAGGTTATAGCAAAGATGGATAGAAATTTTCTATAGTAGCCTGTTAGTTCTAAACATACATTCACTGGTCATTTGGTACCACATACAGGCCAGTTCTTGGTAGCTACAGCTTCAATCACATACCCAGAGTATCTGTCTTCTGTCATGGAAAGCTTCCTTTAGGCAGCAGTAACTGTAAGTTCGGCCTGTTTTGAAGAATCCTATATGGCTAACACCTTATCAAATATGACTCAAAATCTGCTGAATAAATTACGGTCATCAAGGAGTACGGATGAGCAAATGGTATGAAGTATCAGAACTTCATCTACAAATCTTTGAAAAGTGGGAAGAACTCCTTCAAGTCCAAACACAAAGTCAGTATAATGAAAAACACCTTCAGAGGTGGAGAATGCCGTCTTCTTTTTGGCTTGAAAGGTGTGGAGAATCTTCCAGTACCCCTTGATTAAATTTGGGGTGGTCAAAACCTGTGTTTGCCTAGTCTGTCTGTAACCTTATCTTCTCTGAGCATTGGAAAAGTGTCAGATTTGGATATGGCATCCAGTTTTCAGAAGTCACTTGACTTAGGGACCAGCACAGTTGCACAATTTCAACATATATATTATAGTGTGTGTGTGTGTGTGTGTGTGTGTGTGTGTGTGTGTGTGTGTGTGTGTGTGTCTGTGTGTATGTATGTAGCAGTAGATGTAATCCTCTAAATTTCCTGTAATGTATATTTTCTATGCTGCATAGAAAAGAAACAAAACAGAAGTCTAGATTACTATTAACAACACCTCGGCTTCATGTAACAAATGTATACACTATTCACATTTCCTCACACATTCTACTCATATGTTCAACACCATCTGTCTATTTCTTCTACCCATAAATGTAAAATTGTAAGTTGAAATTTTAAACCTTAATGAATATGTCATCTTGTCTTCTATTACTATGAACAGATTTTTTTTTGTATAGCTCATTTTCAGTTATTCTACGTCCATGATGGAATTGTGCAACTGTGCTGCTAAGTTGAATGGCTCCTTAAGATTTTGTCTCTCACCAAGCTGGATAAGGAGAAAGGCACAGTTAGTTGTTTGTCAGGTGCCAGAATCCATCATATAGGTTCATAGGTTCATACTAGGCTATCTGACCTAGGGCATTTATAAGCCTAGCCAGAATGTGTTTGGCTTTCACTACCCATTTTAAATTTATTTTGTTATGCCCTTTTTCGAGGTTAGTATACTGTGCCTCTGTCTAACAGTGACACAGAAGTGATACCCGAGGTAAACCTACGATCTCCCATCCACTCATCAAGATTCCTCTTGAAGAGAGTCAATGAGGGACTCTGCCTAACCTGGACTGGGATTTTATTCCAGAGTGAAGGGAGCCTCTGGGTTATGAATCTGTCCCTCCAGCATGTCCTATTTATTTCAGTGCTGAGGTTCAAGTCTCGAGCGCGCAGCTCGATGGGATTTGATTTTCTGAGGTGCAGCATGTCCATTAATTCCGGGTTGACATGGCTTTATACGGCCAGGCACAGATCGCCTCTGAACAGGCGGTATGCCACTGAGTAGAGCTGGAGTTTCTTTAACCGGCAGCATATGGCATCTGTTTGAGCCCTTTGATCCTCTTGGTGAGGTACTTTTGGGGTCTTTCGAGTTGCTGCAGATGTCTCGTAAGGTACATCCCAAAAGGTCCATTGTACTCAATTATGGGCTTGATGAGGGATGAGTAAAGAGGCACGCTGACCTCCTGATCTAGATGTGAATCCCTTCATGATTAGGTGGGCTATATAAAATGTTTTTCTAACCACGTTGGCGGTTGTCAAATGAGAGATTGCTATCAACTTGGGTCCCCAGGTCCCTAATTACTTCTTCTGTACTTAATGGATTACCACCTATGTGGTAATTTGTGGGCACTTTGTTTTTGCCAAAGGGGATGACTATACACTTTTTGGCATTTAGCTTGAGGCCATGGCTCTGGCACCAGTTGTCTGTTTCTATGAGGCCCTTGGATATCACATACGCACTCAAGTCTCTCAACAACAGGTACTGTCATAGTCCATGTTGGTGTGAATGACTTGAGACATACCTTTCTGGACTATATGAAGAGAGACATGATTGAGCTCACTGAATATATGTCCCAGGCAGGTATGTCCCTAGCCTTAAGCAGCATCCTACTATCACACAGATTGATGCCTCAGTACAAACAGAAAATGATTGACTTTAACAATGGCTTAGTTTCTGGTGTCATTCCAAGGGGATCCAGTACCTGACAGCCTGGGAAGATATGATTGACAGACCATGATGCTTTGCCAGAGATGGCCTGCATCTGTCTCACTTAGGCTTCATGCTTCTGGCAAAGGCTCTTGCCTCCCCCATAGTGCCTTTTTAGGAAAGTGATGAGTTCAAAACTACCAACATAAAACTTTCTACAAAACGTTAGGAGTCTAAACATGAAACTGCACTCATTGCAAGCATTCTTAAACCTGGAAGATGCTGACATTTGTGCAGTCACAGAAACCTGGTTCAAAGCTGTGGAGAGCACCCCAGCCCTACTCCGGTTACTCATCTATTTATACATTCAGACCCCAACCAGGCAGTTAGGCCAGGAGAGGTTGAGTTTCAACATATTAAAAACAAACCCAAAACCGTCAATACAAACTGCGAAACAAAACAACATCAAAGTTGAAGAACACCGATTTCAATGAATTCAAGTGAAGACAATTTAAATAGAATCAGACAAAGAGCATTCCTTTATTGATATATTAAGAACTTTCGACGAAGTTTCCTTTTCAGACAACAATATGCAGGATAAATACATCATAATATGCATTCACTCATCTATTAATGACCATATGTAGGCACTATTATAAAACTCATAAAACTTAATAACATCATTGTGTGTGGTACTTTAACTCATATCCATAGTGTTACCTATTATACATTTTCAGACTATTGTTGATGAAACATTAAAATAAAATCCTTTAAAATAAAACAAATATAATGCCAACAATATGCTTGGCTAAATATAACATAATTCTACAACTCATACTATGTATGTATATATTGTTCATAGTTGTTATGCACATACTGCTTTCGATATCAAATTATACTTTTAAATCATTTGAATGTAACAAAATTTCCAACATATGCAAGCCAACATAGTATACCAATTTATCAGGTATAGATCTATTTCATTGAAATAAACTTACATACACTATTAGCTCCCGCTCTCAAATTGCCAAAAAATCAACTATATGCATATATACATACATATATATATATATATACATATATATATATATATTGTAACCAATGTAAATTAAATATAATAATTTTAAATTGTACTGTAAAATAAAACATTTACTGAAAAGCAGGCAGCTGTGGCTGAAAACCTTAATACCTCTCTCATCGCTAAATTAGTCGATAGCAAGGAAATAGATCACCGCTGTTTCGATAAATATGTGCTCCTAGCCCGCCTGAGCTCGCACACCTCCGTCGGTTCGCCAGGGGCCTGGAGTTTTACCAGTTCGCCCGTCTACCACTGAAAATAGGGCGGCGCTCAGGGTGTTCATCATATGCCTGTTCCAGCGCAGCTTCATGTCAATCTGGATACGCAGATGTTCATACGCAAAAGCTCGCGATCTCAGTTCCCATAAGTATTTGTTATCAAAGCCACATATACCACTGCTCTATAGTACTGTTCATGACGATATTTCTGTTAAGAGCAATTAACATATGTTCTTCGTGTATATTTACTGGTTATGTCTCCATTGACATTCCTTGTGTTCATTGAACTCACTTTGTTCTTTCATATGAGAGATTTTAAACTAAACCTTTCTGCGATGCATAGTAACGGTCGCGTTCAGCTAAATGCCTGTCTCACGATGATTGCTCGTTCTTCCGCAGAAGATACTTTATAGCATGAGCGATTCACTGAAATGCAGCGAGCAGCCTGGTCCTTAAAATTATTTTGTTGTTCAGCCTCGGTTTTTCCCCTCCATTAGCCCCAGTCAGTGTAAAGAATCTTTCGATATTTAAAGTGTTTAAAATGGCCCATGCATACAGGCCATTTCCAAACCATTTTTTAAATGAGAGGATCCTGTGGAAACGCATATATGAACATCTATATGCAATATCCAAGATTGACATAAATAATGCACTGGCTCGCCATGTGATGGAGTACCCTGACCATACTTTCCATTTTTCAGTGTTAAGACAGGTACAGACAGAACAAAACTCTGTCCCCTGGCAGATTAAATTGGAGAAAGAGGAGCTCTTTTGGCAAATAAGAACAGGAGCACATATTTATCCCGGTCTAAACGAGTCTATTTCCCTTACTTGTATTCTTAAACATTTAGCATTAAGGAGGTAATTTAAGGTTTCAATACAGCTTCTATAACACTGTCATCTATTTTTATTTTAATTTTAATTTAAAACTAAGGTTTTATTATTATATTTAATTTACATTTAGTTTTCAGTAATATATATATATATACATATAGTTGATTTTTTGTAATTTGGGGGGGGGAGGGGGGGAAGGGGGGGAGCTGATAGTGTATATAGAGTTTATTATGGCAGGCTACGTCCTATACCCTATGGGGTGGTATATATGTTGCACATATGGTCATCCCATTTGGGGAAATAAGTGCTGGATAGTTCAAATAGTTTAAAATTTTAGATGTTTATAATCAAGCAGTTTGCACTGAGCAATATAGTGTATATACATACATAGTATGGAGTTAAATTGTGTATATTTAGCATAGCATATTTGTTGGCATTAATGTTTTGTTTTATTTTAAAATTTTATTTTAATGTTTCATCAAATTGATAGTAAGAAATGTATAATAGATTAATATATGGATATGGGTTAAAAGTACCACACACATTTTTAATGATGTTATTATGGTTTAAAATTAATGTGAGGTTTTATAATGAGAGTGCCTGCACTTATGAGGTCATTAATAGATTAATTAAGTGCATATTTAAATGACGTTTATCCCTGCATAATTTGTTTGTCTGAGGAAGGAAGGCTACAACGTTGTCCGAAAGTTCTTGTATATCAATAAAGTGCTAACATTACGGTTCTTATTTCGTGATTATTCTTCACTTATTGGATTCATTGAAATCATTATCTGAAGAAGGCTTCCTTGGTTGTTTTTGTTTCACCAATATATATTAAAAACATACACACCTCCAGGCTTGGCAAACAGTGTGATGCACAGAAAACACTCCAGGTGCATTTAACCATTGACAAGACCCCTATTCAAATCATAGCTAGCTACAGGCCCCCCTAATTTGACTCAGGATGTCCACTCCACCTATCTGGACCTCTTCAAATCTATCAAGATTCAACCCTTTACCCTAATCCTGGGTAACTTTAAGTATCCAAACATAGATTGGAAGAACTACTCATGCCAGAACAAAAATGCCCAGAGATTCCTCGATTTTGTCAATGAAAATGCCTTGGAACAGCTAGTTGATACCCCCACAAGAGGTGATAATATCTTAGACTTGCTATTAACCAACATGGGTAACCACTGCAGCATTCCCAAAGTATCATCCTCCATGATAAGATCCAACCATAAAGTGGACACTTTTGAAGTCACCATCTCCCCCGTCCCCCTACTAGCTAGGGTCAAACCAAAAACTTCTCCAAAGATGATTACAACCTCCAGAGGGATGGTATAAACAGCTTCACAGACCCCTTCCCCTCTGTAGGAACTGGAATCCAAATCTACACCAAAGTACTATGCAAACATTTATATATATGCATGGAATCAGGAATACCTGACAGGACAAAATCATCCTCCGCAAGGAAGAGTAAACCTGTCTTTGGACATCTGCAATAAATAAACTACATAATAAAAGGAAAAACATTGCTATCCAGGACGAAGAAGGAGCAGGTGCCCAATTGTAAGCAATCTGTCCTTAGCCTGAATAAGCAAATAAGAGCACTAGTGAAAAACTCCAAAGCAAACTTCAAGTTCAAATTAACCACATCTACTAGAGACAATCATAAGGCCTTCTTCAGATATATCCGCAATCTCAAAGGAAGCACACAGATCTGCTTAGAACTGGTGGACAAGGGCACCACATACACAAATGCTGCAGCTATAGCCAACCTGCTGGCTAACAGATTCAGAAAACTACACCCCTCTGTCTCCCCATCAGTAAATCAGGACATCCCCAGTACCTGCCCCCTCCCCTTTTATCTAGGGAACATGCCATCATTGCCCTATCAAAGGCAAAAAAATACAGCCTCCATGGAACCCGATAACATCCCAGACTGCATCTCACATAACACAGGCAGGAACTTGCAGCACCATTAGGCACCCTATTCAACCAAAGCCTGAGTACCAGCTTCATCCCAGCTGAATGCAGGACAGCCACTGTCATCCCTTTGCACAAAGTTGAAGCATCTGGGTAATTATAGACCCATCAGCCTAACTAGCCTGATCTGCAAGGTCATGGAATGGATTCTCATGGACCTCATTAACAAAGTAATTGGTAACCTCCAAACACCTGATCTCACACAGTTGGCTTCATCAAGGGAGGTCATGTCTGTTAAATTTGGTCGACTTCAATGAGACAGTCACCAAAGCCATGGATGAGGGGAAGAAGCACACCACCTACCTTGTCTGGCCAAAGCCTTTGACACCATTCCCCACTTGGACATAATAGATAAACTCTCTCAACTAGGCATCAATCCATATATTACCAGATGGGTAGCAAACTGGCTCACTGATAGAATCCACCTAGTCAAACTAGGGGAAGCTACTTCAAGCAGTAGACCCATAATGCGCATACCCCAGTGATTGGTCTTGAGGCCTCTGTTATTTGGGATATTCTTTTCTGAGGTGCAGGCCAAAACCAGTGGGCTATGGCTGACTAAGCTTGCAGATGACTGCAAGTAGGGCACTGTCATCAATTCCCCTAGTGATGTGGACATCCTCCAAGAGGGTCTCACCCAAACAAATAACTGGTGCTAGAAATATGGCCTCAAGTTGAATACCAAAAAATGCATCATCATCCTCTTTGGGGAGAGTGATATCCCCACAAATTATCACATTAATAACAATGTTCTAAGCACGCAGTCAGTTGTGAGGGATTTGGGCACCCAAGTTGATAACAACCTGACTTTTGGCCACCATGTTGCTTCCATTGTATGGAAAGCTGTCTAAATGGCCCACCTCATAAGTAAGGGTATCTCATCAAGGGAAAAGGAGGTCATAACATCCCTGTATTCGTCCCTTATGAGGCCCATTATTGAGTACGACACCCCTTTTGGCATAGACCTCACAAAGCACATGCAGCAGCTGGAGAGGCCACAGAGGCTCCTCACCAGGAGAATCCAGGGCCTCAAACATCTACCATACACAGATAGGCTAAAAGCCCTGCCCCTCTGCTCAAGTTTCATACAGATTCTGGTATACAAAGTAATCTCAGACCCTGCCTTGATGGGGCTGCTGCATATCTGCAAGTCAAGCTCCACTTGAGTAACCCGCAGGCGCGACCTCAACCTGGTCTGTGACTTCAATAAGACTTGTTGGCGGGACAGATTCATGTCCCAGAGACTCCCCCATCTGTGGAATAGACTCTCTCCACATCAAGCAGAGTACCTCATTATCCCTTTTTAAGTGCAACCTGGATAACTGGATGGGAAGCAGAAAATACATCCATGGGATTCTACCTTTGTCCCTACTGGACAGGGGCATTGGGTGTTGACTTGTCTAAACATGGGCTAAACTCTTGGCTAGGCTTTAAGGGCCGTAGGGACATAGGTATTTTTATGATCCTATGATCCTACAATGTAACTTTAAGCTTTATGTTTTTCACTTTTGGATCAAATTGCCTGTTTTGTTTTATTATTGGAGCTTTTCTCCCTAGGCCTCTACTGAGAAGGGGCTACCACAGCTCAGTCAGACTACCCCAGTCCCACCTTGCCTTTTCACATATCTGTTCTCCATAAAGTAAAAAGATGTATCAATTTTTTAAAAAAGCATTTACATGACTCATAAAGAATAATTAACATGTGAGCATTCTTTTCAAAAACATCCAAATGTATGCATGCAACTGCTACAATAATTCTCTCACGAAAACATCCAAAGTGGCAACAACTGTGCTAATGTAGATGCACTAGGAGTTTCCTCTCCAGTCCAGCTGGTGAATCTGGGAATTTGAGGCAATGTTACAACTGTCTCATGTACACGGACAACCCTCTCCTCCTCCAAACAGGTTCGAATATATGTGAGAGATGAAACCATATTGCCAAACTGGAGGCTGAGCTCTCTCATCTCAAAACTGGTGTAACCAGTCAGGAGGAGAAGGTAACCTCACACAACACAATTCCAGTATCACATAGTCCCACCACAACAGCGAACCAAAAACATAAAACCACAAAAACATACTCGGAGGCTCTAAATAAAAATCTACCCAAGCAACAGAGACCTCCAAAGCAGACATCCAAGCAAACGCTACCCCAAAACAAAACACGTACAACACATAGCACACAAAGTCAGTGTGCCAAGCAGTCACAGCCCTTAAGGCTGAATAACACACCTGATACTCTTGTATTAGGTGACTCTATTGTCAGACACACTGACGTCCTGCTCACCAGGCTGAATAAAGAGAAGGTCACAGTGAGCTGCCTGTCAGGCGCTAGGATCCGCCACATAACGCAAGCACTCAGGTCATTCCAAAGCAAATACAAATATGACTCAGTCATTGTACATGCTGGCGTGAATGACCTGAGACGTACCTCCCTCGACTACATGAAAAGAGACATAGAGGAGCTCTCTGATCATGTAGCCCAGGCCGGTATGACCCTGACCTTGAGCAACATCTTACCCTCACCTAGAATGATGCCACAGTATAAAGACAAAATGATCGATTTTAACAATTGGCTAAAATTTTGGTGTCATTCAAAGGAGATCCAGTGTCTGTCAGCCTGGGATGACATGCTCGACAAGCCACGTTGTTTCACTAGGGATGGCTTGCACCTGTCACCCCTGGGCTTTTGGATATTGGCAAAGGCTCTTGCCACCCCCATAGTGCCTTTTTTAGGCAAGGCTCAAAAGTCAAACCCACCTCCACAGACAGCACAAGGAACAAGAAACTAAGGGTAATGCTGCTAAACGCCAGACGTCTTAACCTCAAGATGCATGCACTCGAAGCTCTCCTCAGTATGGAGAACATCGATATCTGTGCAGTGACAGAAACCTGGTTCAAGGCTCCAGAGAGCACCCCAGCACTACCAGGTTATACCTCATATCATGCTTTTTGGCCCCAAAACCCGGACCAAACCACAAAAGGAGGGGGAGTTTCCATATTTATCAAGGATATCCACACCTCCAGGTTAGTGGCATTGCACGGGCATCTGAGACCATCCATGTGCAACTGACAGTGGGCAAGACTGCTTTTCAGTTTATAGCATCCTACAGACCACCTTCTCAAAGTCAGGAATCCCACTCGGCTTTCCTGAAAACATTGGAGAACATGAAGATCTCTCCGAACACCATTATATTGGGCTACTTCAACTACCCAAACATAGACTGGGAGCATTACTCAAGCCCCAGCACCTTAGCCCAAAGGTTCCTGGAATTTATAAACTCAAATGCTATGGAACAACTAGTCACCACTCCCACAAGAGGGGAAAACATACTAGACCTGATCATTACCAACATGGGGACTCTATGCTCCATACCAGAAGTATATGCCTCATTGGTAAGATCAGACCATAAATTAATTTCACTGGATACCCACATCCCGACCCCACCCCCAGCCCAGAAAACCACAGTGAAAAACTTCTCAAAAGCAAACTTCACACTTCTCAAAACTGAAGTGGAATCCTTCAAGGCCCCAGAGCCAGTGGAAACTACGGCCCAAACTGCAGAATCCTATATAAACGCATTCTACGGACATCTCCAGGAATGCATGGATCATGCTATCCCAAACAAAATCAAGACCCAATCATCCAAAGGCAGGCGTCCAGTCTGGTGGACCCCAGCCATAAATAAACTGTACAACAGAAGGAGGAAGCTTCTACATGATAGAGCAAAATCCCTAAAAGGGAAGGCATCTCTGATCAGTACTAGCAAAAAATTACGATCCCTCATAAAATCCTCCAGGGCCAGCTTCGAGAGAAAAATTGCACAGGACACTAAAGACAATCATAAGGCTTTTTTCAGTTATGTTAGGAACCTGGGATGCAACTCCCAGACTTGTTCTGAGTTGATTCTAAATGACAAAAATACACTGAACCCACAGACATTGCCAATATCCTGGCAGACAGGTTCAGTGCAAACTTCTCCCCTCCCCCAAAAGAGCAAGTATCTATCCCGCAGAGTGCAGCCTCCCAATCATCTGTGATGCTCAGGTGAAGGCCGCCCTCTCCAAAGCAAAAAACACTGCTTCCATGGGACCAGATGGCATCCCGGGTTGCGTCCTACATGAACTCCAAGAAGAACTAATCCCTCAAGTAAAACTGCTGTACAATCTCAGCCTCACTACAGGATATGTGCCCAAAGAATGGAGTACAGCAACAGTGATCCCACTCCACAAAGGTGGCGCCTCTGCGGACCCTGGAAACTATCGCCTCATAAGCCTGACTAGCCTAGTCTGCAAAGCTATGGAGAGGATCATCATGGAACTCATAAACAAAAACATTGGGGACCTATAGACACTAGCTCCTACCCAATTTGGCTTCGTCAGGGGCAGATCCTGCCTTTTGAACCTGGTCGACTTCTTAGAAACAGTCACCAAGGCCATAGATGAGGGGAAGGTAGTCCACACAGCCTATCTGGACCTCACAAAGGCATTTGACACAATACCCCACTCGGGCATCATAGATAAGCTATCCAGCCTAAATATAAACCCCTATGTCACAACATGGGTCGCAAACTGGCTCAAAGACAGAACCCACAGAGTCAGAGTTGCTGGGGCCATGTCAGGCTCGAAACCGGTCACAAGTGGCGCCCCACAAGGTTCTGTCCTGGGACCTCTCTTGTTTGGTATTTACTTTTCTGAGGTACAGGCCAATGTGGGAGGACTATGGCTCACCAAGTTCGCAGATGACTGCAAACTGGGTGCCATAATCGATTCTCCAGCTGACACAAACATCCTTCAAAAAGGTCTCGCAGAGATGGATAACTGGTGCCAGAGCCATGGTCTAAAGCTAAATGCCAAAAGTGTATAGTCATACCCTTTGGCAAAAACAATGTGCCCACAAATTACCACATAGGTGGTAACCCATTAAGTACAGAGAAAGTAATTAGGGATCTGGGGACCCAAGTTGATAGCAATCTCTCCTTTGACAACCACATTGCCAAAGTGATTAGAAAGACCTTCTACATAGCCCACCTCATCATGAAAGGATTCACATCTAGATCAAGAGAGGTAATCGTGCCCTTTATTCATCCCTCATCAGGCCCATCATAGAATACAATGGCCCCTTTGGGATGTACCTTACCCGACACCTGCAGCATTTAGAAAGACCCCAAAAGTACCTCACCAGGAGGATCAAGATGCCATATGCTGCTCGGTTAAAAAAACTCCATCTCTACTCAGTTGCATACCGCCTACTTCGAGGCGATCTATGCCTGACATATAAAGCTATGTCCAACCCAGAATTAATGGACATGCTCCACCTCAGTAAATCTAAATCCCTTAGAGCCATGCGCTCGAGGGACTTGAACCTCAGCACAGAAATAAATATAACATGCTGGAGGGACAGATTCATAACCCAGAGACTCCCTTTGCTCTGGAATAGAATTCCAATTCATGTTAGGCAGAGCACCTCACTGACTCTCTTCAAGAAGAATCTTGATGAGTGGATGGGGGATCGTAGGTTTGTCCCAGGGATTACTTCCGTGTCACTATTAGACAGAGGCACAGTAAACTAAACTTTAAAAAGGGCACAGTATACTCAAATCAAGGGGTGGCATAAGCCAAAGAATCGGTCTAGGCTTATAAATGCCCCAGGGCAGATAGCCTAGTATGAACCTATGAACCTATGAACCTAAGAAAGTGGAAAAGTGTGATCGCATACCTTGGTATATGTTTGTGTGATACATTAGCAAGACATTCCTTTGCAGTCCAGTTTGTGAGAAGAGATGGAACAGAAAAGACTTTCCATTTTACAATGATAATGAGATGCTTTAAGTAATGTTATCATATAATGTCAATAAATCATGATCACATGTGGGTAACGGAGGTTTACGCATGGTTGGCTTTGATTGCTCCCTCAAAATGTGCCCTCATAACCAAACCACAGCAGCCACAGGTAAACTGTACATTATCGGTGTCTAAACATGATTTATTGCTTAAATGTACAATTGGGCGGTCCCACTTTCAGTGGAGTCCATATTGTTTTTTTTTTCCAGAGATAAAAGTATAAATGCAGACAAAAAGATATTATTACAGTCAATTATATAAATAATAAAATATTGTAGACAGTAGTACATTAAGTGACATGCAGCATAACAGCAGAAAATTTCAAAATCCACTGTCACCTTTCACATGCATTAGTCATATGAGACACATATAATGAGTGTGTAAGGACTGTCTAATATTGCAGTGTATAAAAATATGTATATGTAACAGAAACAACAGCTCTTTTCCAACTTGACTTCATTGTCATTAATTTAAAACTTTACTCAATTGGAGTCCAGTTTTGAGGTGTGTTAGATAATCTTCTACCCAGAAAAAAGTGGACCTTTATATAGAATCTGTGCCAACTTCTCTGGGATCATTTCTGAATTTTAGTAGCCCTGTGAATACCTGTTAACTGTAAAAAAAAAAAAAAAAAAAAAAAAAAAACAGAAAATGGGGGTGTTTAAGGCAGGCTTTTGTTATTTGGACTTGTACTCTATTCTAGGCCAGTGTTACAGCCCAATGGTATGACCTTCTGATTGTGGCAGTTTGTTAGCCTGTCACCATCCATTCATGTTGGTGTATTATTGTATATTCCTTCATTAAATTATTTAAACAAAATATTTATGAAAAAAGTAGGGTCTTTAATTGGCTCCAGAGGCTAATTTTTCTAACTGTGCTTATCTACCTTATAAAAGTACATCTGTACAGCTATTGATTGTTTAGTACAGGAGTGCTAGGTGAAGGAAGGATGACTGTAGCTAATTAATGTACACAGTGCAAGTTCAGGTTACTTGCACTGTTTGGCTCACACTGCTATTCTGAATTGCTGATGACTTACAGTCCTTTGTGCTCATGGTGTTTCTTGAATTTATCACAGGGACAATGGATTTTATAGTGTTTGGCAAGCATTTCTTATTTTATATTTATTCACAAGCATTCTTTCTCTATTGTCTTATGCTCAGGTTTCCTTCCTTGATGTAATAGAAATGGCATTTAGTTAATACATTTCTTCTTTTGTTAACTGCTTTCATGTAGGGTCCCACATTTTCAAAAGCACAAAAGTGAGACAGATTTTGTGAAAATGCAACATTTTGCAAGGCAAGCCATACCCACAACTGTTATAGAGGGCTGGACTTCACATTTAAATAGGACAGGAGGTAACTCTAGATTCATGATGGAAGGATATTTATCATATATAAATTAGGAGACTGTCCCTTTAAAGCAGTTGACATTGCTGAAAGCAGACTTTAAAAAAGTTGTAGCTGTTCCTGTTCCTCTGGAAAAGTAACTGAAGTAAATGCATCTTCATTTAAGCTCTCATCATTTTTACAGCTTGAAAGGTATTTTTCTTATAGCAGACAGCATGTGGTGTTGAGGAGATAACATTAACACTGCCTCTGTCCTTTTCAAGTCTTACACTTTATTATATTTTAAAACATATACAAAAGCACTAAAATGCCCACAAATATGTGATCCTCCTGGCAAACGGGAACATATGTAGACTAGCAGAAAACTAGAAATTTTGGAATTAAGTGTTTCAAAATGTAAGTCATGTTTCTGAGTTATTAATCAAAAAGAAAGAAATGCAAGTGGTTACTTTTTATAGCTAGCAGATCCATTTGAGTTGTTATAGGATGATAAAATGATTTTTTCTGGTGTAAAACAAAACTTTAAAAATACTGTGAACTTAGACAATCTGTCCTATATAGGTTCATAGGTAAGTACTAGGCTAGCTGCCCTTGTAGGCTATTTTAAGCCTAACCAGTTTCCGTTTGTGTGTTTGAATTAACCTATCTCTTTTAGTTAGACTGGCCTTACCCATCCCATGGTTGATAATTACTGTATATATTACCCCCAATGAGAATACTGGGATCATGATTTGAGGGGACCCGTGTCCATGCACGGGATAAAACATTTAGTAGCTGCCTTTGTCCATGAGTAGTACAGGGGGCAGTCCTTGGGTACATTTTCCATCTCCCATCCATTGATCTAAATTGTGCTTGAAAATGGACAGGGATGAACTTTGTTTTACATGGATGGGGCATCTGTTCCATACCAGCAGCAGTATTCTCTGCAAAATATACCTGTCTTTCCAAGCTATTGTGCTGATGTTGCAGAACAGGTTTAGATTCCATAACCTAAATGCTGTTTGCCTTGCTGCTGTGCAGTAAATCCATCAATAATGGATTGAAGGAGGCCTTGTATGCCAGACACAGGTCACTTCTTAGCAGTGTGTAAGATACTGGGTATAGTGACAGACAGACAACTTTGCATTTATATAAATGAAAATAAATTATAGCGGCACAATCTCAGTTGTAAACATTATACATTACAAACAGTGCCAAAATAAATGTAGCTGCAAACATTATACATCACTTTTAATATATCCAGTTATTGTTAGTTAACTATTACATAGCTCATTCAGATCCTGCCTTCTTTTAAACATAGTTTCTCCTTTGTACCAGTTATTTATTTGAGACAAACCATCCAGCAAGATGGCTAAGTCATTTGGGGATTTAATGGCTACTCCCACCTTGCAGTCATCTTCAAACCTAGGCAGCCAGAGTCTTTTGGCATTGGTTTTTACTTCAGAAAAGTAGATGTCAAACAGGAATGGTCCCAGCACAGAACCCTAGGAGACTCCACTGGTGACTGGTCTCTTTGTGGATGTATCTTCCTCTATTTTGATTATCTGAGTCCTATTTTTGAGCCAGTTGGCAATCCAGCAAGTGACCTATGGGTTATTCACAGTTTATTTAGCTTTTCTGCTATGCCTGAGTAGGGAATGGTGTCAAAAGCTTTGGCCAGGACAAGGTATAAGACATTTATAAGACTTTTATTTTTTTAATAAGAAATCAGGATCTGTAAAACTATTGATATTTACGTGATTGAGCTTAAACATAAGCCTAAAAAATATAAGTCTATAGGATTCACTTATAAGAGAAACGCTTGTGTGAGTCGCATACAGAGTGATCATGTGATACAAATGTGAATGGCATGCAGAGTGGTCATGTGCTACAAATGTGTGTAGCAAGCAGAGTGATCATGTGAGAAGCTAATTGTTTATGGAAAATGATTTGATGACATCAGATAGGCAATTCATGCAAGGAAGGAAAGTTAACCAGAGCAAATTAACTGACAAACATATAGTTAAATGACTTGATTGAAGAGATGGAATTATGTAGCGCAAAACTGAAAAATGTACAAAACATGAATCAGACCAATCAAGTCATAAGGAAATGTTATAGTAGTAAAACTTGACATAAAGATGCAGTTAATAATTAAAAAATGACCAAAGTATCAACCAAAATGCAACTTGTTGCATGTGAGGTGTGGATACAGTTTACAAGGCAGAACTTGCCCATTTAACAAGGGTACCTGCAGAATCTGTGGAAATGACAATTATGCTAAATGTGTGAATATAACTGGAGAATGCCTTTAGTAAGAATAAAGATTTGCAAGTAGCTGATGAAAATGTTGAAGTGATTTCTTGTGAAAAAAAATACAAGCTGAAAATCTGAAAAGGAATATATCTATCATTTATTAATGTGACTGATGTGTGTGTACCAGGGTTGTCACTTACCCAATATCTTTTTTTCTGGACAGTCCAGAAAATTTCAGGGTGAGCCAATAATTTGGAGATGACTTTACAAACTGACAGGAAGGGGTTTAGTAGGCGGTGAAAGGGACAGAGTAAGGTAGAGCAAGGTGTGGATTAAAGAAGGCTAAATGGTGGAAAGGTGGCGGCCCTAGCATGTGCAGTAAAGAAACAATTCTCCTTAAAGGCAGGAAAAAAGCATGTGGATTACAAAAATAAAAATCACTGGATAGAAAATGTGTTGATTAATGCCAAGTGCATTGAGTTTAAAGATCATGTGTTAAGATTTGCTTACTGCTTCTTTTTATAGCATTTCTGATCTCATACATAAAGTGGAAGCAATTAGGGTTCCACCAAATTATGTATTTTAATTTTTTAATCTATATTTATTAATTTTGAAAATGTGTGTTTTATGTACTATATGCAAAGTTTCTCTCCTGCCACTTCCTGAATCTGTGTTATCTGGTGGCAGAATTCGTGTTATCAATCCAAGGCACTTGGATTCAATGCCAAAGGTATTGGATTGGTGTAGTTCTTTCTATCCCATAAGTAGAAGGAAAGAAATCTTACTGATACTTATTATCTATTAAGATTCACTACCCAAACTTACTTATTACTTCATGGGCAGCTGAGTCTAGTCCAGCTCTAACAGAGCAACTCGGCTGAGATGCTCTTGGCAGTTCAGCTGCAGAGACAAGACTGAGAGTAGAACTGGAGCTGCATGGCCCGTGAAGCTGTCACAGACTGAGGCCATGGAAGCTCATGGCATGATTGTCATGAATGCATTCTCCCTGTTCCAGGGAATTAAATCTATGTATGTGGAACTCAGTACATTCTCAGGTCTGGCTTAGCATCAGGCATGAAGTGTTATTACCTAATTAGGAAGTGCTTATTATCTTCCAGCTTTTCCTTGCTCATGGAGTTACACACTTATTTTCACCCCAACTCTAATCCAGTTGATGTTCTCAAGCACACTCTAAAGTATTTGATGTTAAGCTATAATTGTGATGGTTATAATACACATAGTTTTATTTCACATGTTAAGGCCATATGGATGATGTCAAGTCTAGCATAATAGATAAACAAAGAGGTATGTCTGTGTTAATATGTCTTATGCAAAACATCGTGCACTTCAATAGGTTATATGTGTGTTTCCATTTGCTTTTGCGAGCATTTGTTGAATATAAATCTTGTCCTGTGCATTTTTATTTTATTTTATTTTTGCTATAGACTGCGAAATACTTAGATCCAGATTTTATTGTTTAGTAGCATCTTCCAAAAGACAGGACCACGTGTGCCTATAAACTTACAGATAAGTTCCAGTGAAGAAGCTAACATACTTAGAATTGGAGCATCCACTTTACATGATAAGAGCATAATTACTGACAAAAAAAAACAGTAAGAAAACATTTTTGCACATTCTTTTTAAGTGTATCTCGTTATAAGGACTTTTCCACATTTTGAGCCTTAAAAAGTTATTGTTTCTCATTGTTCTACACTGAAAAGGTCTATCACACACTCAATGTGTAGACTTGTTAACTAATATCCACAATAGCTTTTTATAAGTGTAAAGTAGAGCATTTTAAACGTGCGCTTTCTAGTTGAAGCTCTTAGAATCTGACAGTGAATGTTCCACATTTTAGCAATTAGTTTCACATTAAGAAAAGCAGTGTTCCACATTTTGGAGACTGAAGGTTGAGAGCTATGCTTTTTTACATTATCTTTAAAACTGTTGAGAAAGATCTGACAATGATGCAGAGCCAAAAATGTTTCAGTGTTGGATACCAGTTGCAGATTGTAAAAATGAATTTGGATGGAGAAAGTTCAAATCTGTCTAGATTTAGCACCCTTCTTAGATGATATTGGTTCTTACAGCTGCTGTTTGGATCTTATTATCTTCAGAGGTTTTCCAAAGAGCCATTGGGAATATTGTTGCACTTCTGTATTTTTTGAACCCAGGACTATCTGTATCAGAGCCCTACACTCACACCTGCTGCCACAGGAATACTTAAAAGTATATTGGCTTCTTATCAAGGCAGGGCCAACCAGCTCACAGGCTATCATATTACAAGCATAGCCAATAACCAGAGGTCAGAATCAAGCCTTGTACCAGTGAAGTAAAGACTTTAACTATTATACCAAAGTCATCCACTCATTTGTCAGAGATGGGATTTGAACCCACACCTCCAGTGAAGACTACTACCTTAATGCAGTGCCTTAGGCCACTTGGCCATCTTGTCAACTGTGGTTTATAAGGCCTAGTTCTAGAATGGGTAGTGAATACCATAGATGACATGCTGCAATGGGATGAAATACAGACACAACATGAATTTGTTTTGGCAAAGTTACTCAAAAGACTGTGACAAAATAATGTGAAACTGAATGTATAGAAGTGCAAGATAGGTTTGAATTGTATAAAGTGTATGGGACATTGCTCATGGAATATAGCTTGTTTCTAAAAAGTCAGGGCTGTGGTACAGAAAGAATGTCCTAAAGACAAGTCTGCCTTGCAATGATTCTTTGAAATGGCTCAGGTGGTGTACAGGGTTAAAGGTATAACTATAACCCGAGTAACCCATGATGCATTAGTTATCCAAGCAAGTGACTGAGTGGCTCAGAGAATGGGCTTGCCTCTTCTGTGATAGGGGCCATGGCAAGAAGGCTGACCACTTGTTAAACCCTGTTAAAGGCCTGGTCTTGGAATGATTGCAAGTCTGATTGTGTAGGATTGCCATGGAGGTTCGCCCAGTAGAGAGACATCCTCACAGACCATGCCTTGTTGGCTGCCCAGCCTCATAGAATAACGTAGCCATGCATGTCTCAAACAAAGCTCTGACACACAATATGGTGTATATGGTGCTCTCAGCTGTTAGCTCCATGATGACTTTCCAATTATCCTCTCCAAACGTGGCCAAGGTGGTCCCAACTCTGGTATTAGTATTGGGAACATAACTAGTATGATGATCAGCTGGAAGCATACTAGTCCCAACTCTGGTATTAGTACTGGGAACATAACTAGTATGATGATCAGCTGGAAGCATACTAGTCCCAACTCTGGTATTTGTACTGGGGGCATAACTAGTATGATGATCAGCTGGAAGCATACTAGTCCCAACTCTGGTATTAGTACTGGGAACATAACTAGTATGATGATCAGCTGGAAGCATACTATAAGACTATGATTATTGTTGTGAAAGGAATGTCTGTCCAACATAGAATACAATAGACTGTTCTTCCTGACAAAGGCCTATAATTTAAGAATTCAGAATTCCAGAGATTTGTCTTCAAAATGGGAATTCCATCATATTACCAGAAGCTGAAAATCTCTGCAAGCAAATAATCAAGTTGAGAGGGCCGTTCAGCCAGTAAAAAAATCTTACAAAAAGGTGAATTTGAAATGGCAAGGGCAATTATTGCCTTATACTTTTCAAATTTTGAAATGCTATTCCATAGTAAGTGGGGTTGCATCGTGTTTCATCCACAAGAAATACAAATGCCTCAGACTTCCAGTAATGGTGGTTGGTCAGCAGCAATCCTGCAAGCACGCTTTGCTTCATTTATTTAAATTAGTTTTCCAGTAACTTTTTAGTAGCAGTATTCAGTAAACCCTCATAGTTACAAGGGCGTGTTACATTGGCTGATTTTAATATCTAAAAAAAAGAGGAAAACAAACAAAAAAAAAATGGATTTCACCAAAAAGGATCATTTACAGCAAGAAGAAGAGCAACACTCTTGAGGAGAGGGAGGGACAATGGACAAAAACTGGATCTCCTTTTACTGGAAATGCTAGAAAATTACTGCTTCACTGCTGGAATATATGACAAGAAAGGAATATAGAATTAAAGATATTGAGCAGGTCCTTACAGAACATTCAGATCATATATCAGTACCTTCTTAACACTAATGCTGTTAGGCTTTGCCTTCTTTTCTTTTTATAAGTCTGTTTTTGCTTCAACAGTTAACAATAACATAGTTTGTTTTATTTCAGGTAGTCATGGACTGCACTCCCCACCACCAAATATTACAAAGCTGCAAGTTTTTTTATCAGAGTAAATACAAAAACCAGCCCTGCAAAAGCTTACAGACCTGACATTTTAACTCAGTATGAAGGGAATTTACTTGTTCCTTCTGCTATCATCTTAGTCGTCTTCTTCTTCTTTCGGCTTTTCCCGGTTAGGGGTCGCCACATCGGCTCACCTGTCCGCTCATGTGTGTTCAAAATAGTACCAGTAAAAGTTTAGTGGTTTAGTGTCTCTTCTCTGTTTGGCCTAGTCTTCTGTTGACTGTTTTACAGCACTAGAATCAAAGATGACCTCCACTACTACCTTAAGTTTCTCCTCCCCTTCCCTCTGTAATTAATGAGTTACACCCTTGCATCCTGCACTTTCTTACTTGCACTTTCCACCTACTGCATTTGTCAATCTTCCTCTTTTCTGTATAGGCAGTTCTATGTTGGTTTGCTATTTCCCTTAGTTTTCCATGTCCCAAATATTTATCTTTCTACCCTTATTTTTTTTATTCTTCAGCTTTAAATACTTCATATACTTAGATTTGCTTTTTGCATTTACAATAATAAGCACCATTAGTTACTTATGAACAAACTCAATCAGTGCCAGTTCTGTTGATGTTATTGGTGACACACTGGTCTTAAGGGGATGGAACCTGGTCCTTCCTGTAGATTTTCTGTCATTATTCTCCTCTATGGGTGGGTCCTGCTCCACTCACACTCACAATGCTCAGGCTCCTTCTGCTCCCCTACCCTAACCTCAAATTTCCACCCACCTCCTCCACATTTATACTTCCACTAAGCCCTCCTCCTCCTACATCACATACCCACCTCTTCTCATCTCAACTATCCAATCACTGTCACCACTACCTGCCCTAATCTCCTTTGCTCAACACAATGCACACCTGTTTTAATATGTCAGAGGCGTAGCTAGGCCATTTGGAGCCCAAGGCAAGACCCTCATTTGGCACCCCCTGCGTCCTACAGAGCAAAAATATATATATAAAAAAATTGTTTTTGAACAAGTATTGGAATACATGTCTTGACAATAACTTTTTACAAAAACATAGACCAGGAGATCAAAAATATGTCCGAGCAGAAAGTCTGAAGAATTTTTCAGAGTTAATCATTTAACTGTCATGTAATGCATAATCAAACTTAACACAGCTTTTGCAATTTAAAGAAACTGCACAGATATTAAAAATAAAGCAGAATTCAGCAACATCTACATCTCTTTGCAGGTACAGTCCAAATGCCAACAGCAGCATAACAAATTATACTATTAGTAGCTTGGTAAATATGAACGGAAACACAGAAAAAACATGAACTGTGGCTGTGGCACAGATTTAGAAAAATCATGACTCAAGGGAGAACAGCTAAAATATACATCCTGACCCTTCAAAAGATATCTTTAATACATACTGCACAAAAAAAGTTTAGTGTGCATTGCTACACCATTTGCACCTGAAGTTTACATCATATCAACAGTTCCTTGTAACACAATGTTTTAATAGTTATCAGTGAGCAGTGGATCATCCACACAGCAATGTGTGATTTATTGTCTGTAACATCATGACCCAGTCGTATAATAAGATACTAAACACTTACATAGTAATAGTCAGTGCTAGGTCAGACAACACTGGACATCTGCACAGTAATATATGATTTATTTTCTGCTAACAGCATGACCCAGTGGTATAATAAGATACTAAACACTTACATAGTAATAGTGAGTGATAGTTCAGTGAACACTAGACATCTGCACAGTAGTGTGTGGTTTATTGTCTGTAACAGCATGCTGCAGTGGTATAATAAGATACCAAACACTTACACAGTGTTTGTTTACTATTTAGCAATAGGGATGTGCTCAGCAGACACTACGGCAGATGGGTAGACCTCAGAAGTTTCCCACCAAGAAAAGTCAGGGCCTTCAGAACATGACCTACATGGACAGACTGCAGGCCTGTCACTGTACTCCATATTATATAGACTGCTTAGAGGTGACTTGTGCCTGGCCTACAGAGCAGTCTCATACCCTGGTTTAATGGAAATGCTGCACATCCACAAATTAAATGGGACAAGATTCAGTTGCTCTAGGGACCTTAACCTAGCCTGCAACATTAATAGGAAATGCTGGAGAGGCAGATATGTCTCCCAGAGGTTGCCAATCCTCTGGAATAATCTCCAAATTCACATTAAACTGAGCTCCTCAACAATCCTATTTAAGTGTAACTTGGATAATTGGATCGGAAACCATAAATTTACTCAAAGGTTTCACCTATACCCCTCTTGGACAGGAGCAGTCAGTGCTGAACTTAGATTCGCATTGCAAATATAGACTATATGTCTTGATCTATAAGGGAACAAGGGTATCTCATGTCCTGGCTTGTAAAGTCCCTAGGGCCATTAGCCTAGTAACCTCCTATGATCCTACAATCCTGCTAGACAATATAGGCTGTACATCTGAGTGTCTTATTTTGGTTATAAAATGACCTCCAAGCCTAACAAATAAATAAAGATAAATACAATGTGTAAACAAGTAGGCAACAGAAGAAATCAAAAATTATTTGAAAAAAACTGAAAAATGGTCCCTTGGATTAAATTGCTTCTGACAGGATCATCCATACTTGGTGTATCTTATACACGCAAGGTACAGGATTTGATTCTTATCTTGGGAATGAGAAATTTTGTCTAGGCTTAAAATGGCCCACAAGGGTAGATAGGTTATTGTTAACCTATGACCTTAGACACCCACAAACACACAATTCTTTTATTACTCCACAAAACAAACCATGATAGGTATATATCCAATTCTCATGCTAGTCATCAATAAATGAACCATATGAGCTAAAATTAGCTTCATTTTAATTAAAAGGTACATTTTATAAAAGCTCAGTAAAAATCCGAAATATCAAATTCAATAACTATTTGTACATTGCATTACATACACCAGCTGTTTAAACACCAAGGTTTCCAAACCCTACACCAATGTCTATTTCAAAGGCATACAGTATGATAATATGGGCAGCCCAATTTGTGATTCTGCATATCCGCATTAACCATGAATATTTCAAGGTACTCTAATCGAGACCTCATGAAGCTGATTAAGAATACAGAGTGCAGTGAGGCCTCATTGTTGGTTGATTTTTGTCTCTAGTTCACCAGGCAACAAATGGACTTTCAGAGCATTAAGCAACATGTACTGAATAGTTAGCACGGCCCCTGTCCGTATCTCTCAACTGTCTAAATTTTTGCAGAATTTCCAGATTTTTACCTCATAAAACTTGTGGTTTTCTGGCAAATCAGTGAAGACTGAACACATTACATAATGACATATGTTTGTGTTTCAGAATTAATTTCCTTCAGAAAATGCATATCAATACAAATCTGTTATTCTAGCAACTTTCCAAGTTTAAACTTTATAAGAGCAATATTAAAACCTGTCCTTTTTTGGGGCCTTGACCCCATTATTTTAGGCTTTCCCAGATTTCTGTGCTAAGTGCAGAGATATGCCCCCCTGACACTGCTTTCATGAGAGACAGAGACATATGTCACTTTTTTCAATGACCAAGAAAAGACTAATAATATAAATTTGAAGGTGTGGGTGGCTCACCCCAACAGTGGGGATGCAGGAGTGGCTGGAACCGCCCCCTGCAAAAAACACTTAAACTTCAGTGAGTCAGATCATCAGGTGGTTTAATCTTTGGTGAGTCGTAGTGAAAGAATTTACTATAATCTTATTTTAAATTTTTAAAATGCCATCAATCAGATGTTTCTTTTCTGCTATCTTCTCCTTGTCTTACTTCTACCAAATGAAAATACCACAATGGTTTATCTTAGTTATATATCTAATGAGTTTCATATTACTGTATGTAGTAAGGCTTAGGAAATGTAATGTTTTCTGTTTTACATTCCATTTTTTGTAAATTGTGATTGTTGGCAGCTGTTAAACTTTTTTGTATATTGTTTATAAATCTTTTTAAAACATTTTTGTAATCTTTTTTGTACTATTGTTATGGAGCTTTTCTCCCTGGGTCACCAGTGAAAATAGGCTAATTGTCCAAACGGACTCTACCTGGTTAACAAATTTAAAATAAAATAAAATCAAGAAGAATGCACATTAAATTTATGCTTGGTTTTGCTGCATTACTGCCTATCAAGCAGTGAAGCTGCATTGCTTGCTTTCTTTCTTTAAATGTCTTAGCAATCCCTTCAGTAGTTTGCCCATGTATGCACAAGCATTTCTCTGATATCAAAATGAATAAACTTTCCCAATGATCCCTTCAGTAGTGTGTCCATGTATGTACAAGAACTCAAATGACATCAAAAGAATCATTTTCCACAAAGGTCCCTTCTGTACTATGTCCACATATGCAAAAGTACTCCAATGACACCAAAATAAAACATTTCCCCAACAACCCCTTCAGCAAAGGAATGAATCATTTCCCACAAAGATGCCATCAGTAGTCTGTCCAAGTATTTACAAGAGCCAAAATGAAACATTTTCCCCCAGTGGCCCTTCAGTAGTTTGTCCATGTACTGTATACACAGGCACTCAAATGATACCAAAATGAAACAGTTCCCCCAACAACCTCTTCAGTAGTTCTGAGCACTCAAATTGCACCAAAATGAATTGTTTTCCCCTAGAGATCCCTTCAGTAGTCTGTGCAAAGATCCCTTCAGTAGTCTGTCCAAGTATGCACAATCTCTCTAATGACACAAACATGAAACATTTCCCCAACAACCCCTTCAGTACTTTGAACAAGTTAAGCACAAGCACCAAAATGAACTAGTAAATAATCTTATTTACTTCAAAGACTTTTTTTATTTCCCTAGTCTTTCTGCCCATGCACCAAATGCCCCCACAGCAAATTATTTCAATTGCGAAAACACTACATCCCTCACCTTGCTATTGGCACCATTGATACAGCTCAATACACTATCTTTCTTGCATTGCCCTCTCTACCTGTGCAGCCAATCACAGGTCTTTTGGGGGTGGTGCTGAAACAGGATGATGTAGACATGTGCAGAAGGCACATTGGAGTGTCTCGGATGTCTGTTTTAGATGTATGTGTTGCCATTTCTCTTAAAGGGGAAAAAAAAGTATTTCACTAAAAACATTTTTTTATTTTATATCAGTGAGATGTGCCCTGGACAAGACAGCATCTGAGATGATTACCCCATTTGCCCCACCCTAGCTACTCTACTGTACCATCCTATACTCTAATATCTTTAACTGTTTACACTCCAACTCTACTCACTACACCAGATTTTCTCACCCTGTCAACATTTCTTCTATTACCATTATTCCAGCTTATTACTTGGAAACAAACTGAAACAAATATGCCATAATCTTGTCCTCAGTTTCAACTATCATATCTCAACACACCAAGAAACAGTGAACTTTAAATATCTACCAGCCTACAAATAAGCTCTTACTCTGCTCATCTTTCTTAGTATTTCTATTGCTGTGCTACTTCACATCCTATCTGGTCCCAGCCCCACCAACCTGTCTCTCTCTCTCCTGCCCTTACCTATATAATGTGTCACATCCACATCCGCAAATCAAATGGGACAAGACTCACTCGCTCCAGGGATCTTAACCTAGCCTGTGACATCAACAGAACATGCTGGAGAGACAGATATATTTCCAAGAGATTGCTGTCCTTTGGAATAGATTCCCAATTTACATAAAGCAGAGCTCCTCACTGACCATATTCAAGTGTAACCTGGACAAAGACTACAAATTCATCCTGCGGTGGCACCCATGTCCCTCATGGACAGAGGTAATCGGTGCTGACCTTAGACTCGCTCTGCTAATGATGCCCATCTATCCAAGGCTAATTAGGGTAACTCGGATATAAAATGGGTAGCTTAATGGTTAAGGTGTTTGCCTTACAAACACAAGGTGCAGGGTTTGAGTCTCACAAGGGATAATTGGCTAAGCTTAAAATGGCTCGCAAGGGCAGTTAGCTTAGTACTAATCTCTGAACCTATGAATCTGTAAATGGCCAAGGTTGTAAGGGTAACTCAGGTATAACATGACTAGGCTTATAAGGACTCTACTGCCATTAGCTTAGTAGCCTCCTATAAACCTATAATAATTACACAAATCTTATGCAATATATCACTACATACAATATATAAGCATAGACTTCTCAATTCTCCTAACTTCTCACACAAATCAAAATCCACCTAAATAACAATATAGCAAAATTCCCATGCCTACACAGATACTCAGAAAAACATCCCCAGATGTGGTGATGTACACCGTAATCCGGGACACCACATCCACACCACCCACCCATGATACCTCCATCACTACACCACTACTCTCCAAATATCTAACAATTATTTTCTATCAGTATCCATATTATGTTAAATAAAGTGTCTGCATTTCACTCCTGGATCACTCAGTACTCACTAGATATAATAATAGTCAGTGAAATGTCGCTCAAGCTTAATATAAAAGATATTGACATTCTCTCCCCTGGTTATACTATCCTTTACTGTGAGAGAAAACACAGAAAAGCAGTAGGAGTAGCCATCGCCTTTTCTAACACTGTCACTGCATCTCTACCCCCCCCCCCATTAGTCCACCAATATTTTACAAAGCTGAACTCTTAATCTTTATGTTCAAAGTCAACAACCACAAAAATATGCATAACCTCTCTCTACATCTTCCCCAAGAAACAACATACCCATTCTAGAGGTCATCCTACACTGGATATCCACTAATGTATCTTATGAAATGATTATTCTTGGAGATGTTAATATAAACTAGCAAACCCTTGTAGTTGACTACCCCACTGCTAATATTAACCTATATGGATTTACTCAGCTTATAACCTCATTTACTCACTACAACAAAAATACTAATACTGGTACCACCCTTGATTGGATCCTGGTCTCATATCCTAATCTCTACTTTTTTCCAGGAACCCTCCCTCTTCTCTCAGTGACCATCATCCCATCTATGTCTATAGACTAAAGAACAACAGCAATATAAGGAATCTTACAACCTTACTAGTTTTGATCCAGAGGACCACTAGATGAAGCTATCCTTAAATCAAATGCACTCTTCCTTGACACTCTGAATAGCCTGACTCCTATAAGAAGCAGAAGAGTCAAAAGCAAACAGTTCCCCGGTTATCCCAAACTAGAAAAATTCTAATAACAAAGAGAGAGAGAGAGAGTGAGAGAGGGAGAGAGATAGAGAAAGCTTGAAAGCCTAGCTCATCTATGAAACTGCAAACATCTCTGAAACCTAAGCAAAAACCAGGCCAGTATTGACAGAAAACAGTGCTACTTGTATCCTCAACTTAACCTAAAATATAATGCTAAAATTTCTGGTATTCAGTAAATATAATCTTATACCCTGGCACACTTAATACTTCAAACCCTTGTCCGGACCTCTCTCCGTTAGATACTGCTGTTAAATGCAACTCCCACTTCATAGACTCTACAGGTACTCCTACTCGCAGTTCCTTACCATCCCACTCCAGCCCAATACAGTATACAAGCTCCAATAGTCCCAATTTCTCCCCACAATCCATTTCTACCTCCTACATAAAACATCTGTTAAGCAAACTACAATCTTGTTCCACCTCTATAGACAACTTACTGTAAGAATAACTGAGTTTAACCTCTTCTGCAATTGGATACAATGTTTCTATGCTAATCAATCATTCCATTCAATAATCATATGTTTTCCTTACGGAAAAAATCACACACCATACCACTGCATAAAGGAGGTAATTCTACAGAAATAACAAACTTTAAACCTATTGTCTTACTGTCTCCTCAGAAAAATGCATCCACAAACAACTGTTACAGTACTTACTTCATGAAAACCTACTCACCCAACATGGCTTCCAATGAGCACATAGTACTTTGCACTTATTCTTTCCTAAGTTCCTAACATCTAACAATGACAACTTCAAACTTTCATCATTAAATGGCACCATTATAAAAGTAATTTCCTGTACCAAACTACTAGGTATAATAATTGATGACCAACTTAAATTTGACCTGATTTTTCAAAATTACAAAAAAAACATCAAAGAAATTTTCACCAACCCCAACAGAGCATCAATTGCTAACTCTTTTCTCCTGTTCTAAGCAATCTACAGGCCAGTCTAGCATCAAAACTAGAACTATGTTATTGCAAAGTGGCTATGTTTACAGCAAATTAACCAAACAGTTCCCATCATTGCATTGCACTCAAATCTGGCTTGAGCCACCTATCTCAAATGTACCCTACTTCCCCAGACACGCAAAGTGATGCACAACCCCTTAGTATGTCCTGCTGTTAGTTCAACTCTTAATCAAACACTCCTTGCAATGTATAAACTCAAAGTCCATCAGACACTCACTGTACTCAAACATGGTAGCCAAAGCTTGAAAAATATATTGATGGACATTAGACAGATATCTAACACTCATTTGCTTATACATTCAGTGAAACACTTTTTCACCCAATTTTGGCTCTGTACTTTCAGCACATCAGGCTGAAACATCACCTTTTGTCTTCTTCTGGTCTTGTCCTCTTTCTCTTTCTCTGTTGCCCTTCCTTTCTTCTCTCATCTTTCTATCACTCTTCCCATCTTCTAAAGTGTCCGTTATTCCATCCATCTCTTTTTAATAATGACTCATTTGTAAAGCTGAATCTCAGCTCTCTTCTGTAAACGAGCAAGCTGTCAAATTGCAAAACTTTTACAAACACAAATGTAAAGTAGCTGGTTACAGAAAACTGTAAATACTTACAAATGTAAATATTGGACTGCTAGTCTTGTCACCTCACAGCAAGAGGTGCTCCGCTTCAATTCTCGGCTGGGCTGCCTTCTGTGTGGAGTCTGCATGTCCTTCCTGTGTCTGTGTGGGTTTCCTCTAGGTTTTCCATTTTCCTTCCACATTCCAAAGACATGCAGTAGGTGGAATGGGCACTCTAAACTGGCCGTAGGTGCGAATCTGCGTGCAAGTGAGTGGTATGGATGATCTACCATGGCAGGGCTAGCCACCTGGCAGTGTAAACCTTGGGTCAAGATGATTGTCACTGTTGAAGTCACACTCTGACCCCATGTGCAAAATGGGAAAAAAGGGGTTGAGGATGGATGGAGGATGGTTTCTTCTGTTACCTCATTTGTATTATATAAATACTGCACTGTTGTCTCTTGTGTCATCACAGTTTTATTACAAATTGTGTATTACAGTACTGGTATTAAATGTCCTATTCTTAGATCTTTTCTCCCTGGGCCTCTGCAAAAATTGGATCTATGCCCAGTCATTCTTTACTGATAAACAAATGTTAAATGAAATAAATAAATCCAAAGAATAAAAATGCCGAAGGCACCAAAGTATAACTCCAACCAGACCAAGGTACCCAGAAAGCGTACACCAGTCACTGAACCACTGAAACACTTTTAACTTTTTATTCTGCCAAAAACATGAGCACAAACCCTCATAAACACTCTTTAATTAGTACAAAGACACGTTTTCTTTCACAACTTCATCAGATGTGGATGCCTTAGCAGCTTTGATTTTACCAAAACTAGATTGCTTGTAGAAGGTGCCTCTTTCTCAGAGAGTGGGGGAGGGGTTGCTATGTTGCTGTAAGTGGAGTGCTACAGATATGAGACAAGGAGATTAGGAAGACACCTTTTACAAGCAATCTGGCTTTGTAGAAATCAAAGCTGCTAAGGCATCCACATCTGATGAATTTGTGAACGAAAACGTATCTTTGGACTACTTAAGGAGCCTTTATGCGTGTTTGTGCTCGTGTTTTTGGCTGAATAAAAAGTTAAAAGTGGTTCAGTGGTTCAGTGACTGGTGTATGCTTTCTGGGTACCTTGGTCTGGTTGAAATAAATAAATAAATATGTATTGGAGAAAGCTTCCAAACAGCCAAGGAAAAGCAACAGACGAGTTCCTCAAGTACCCTGAAACAAAATTATTAGGTCTTGAGGATAAAAGTAGACATAAAAATATTAGAATCATGTGTATAGCAGAAATGAGATCCTAGACTGGGTTTCTTTTATTAAACAGAAGTTTAATGAGTGACTGCAAATCCTGATTCCAGAGTTAGTGATCAAGAAGGCACATGGAGTTTTTATTTCAGAATGTACAGATCTAAATTTTCTAGGCATATCTTAGTGAGATTTGCCACCTATTCACTAAAATAACAAGTGGTGTCAACCCTTTAGACTCCTAGCAGAACTATGCAAGTTAACAGCAATAGAATATGAGTGGACAATGATTATCCGTAGGAAACGTGTACTAGACAAGCTGCCTTTAGGCAAGCAGTTATTGTGTGCAAAAGAAACAAATGGAAATAGCACTTGCAATATTCAGCCACTCTGAAAGTCTGGTTCCCTACTAGAACACATACATTTATTTACCTCTTCAAAGGAGGTGATTGCTTGATTTTGGAATGTATTATCTGAGACCATAATTCCTACACAAAATGCTACAGAGTATAACCAATTGATGCAGAAGGAAGCAGAAGAGCCACAGAACGTTATCCACTATTCAAACAGCACTTATTCAGTAGGTGGAAAGTGGCCCACGCAGTACAAGCAAAGAGAGCAGTGAGCAGATCTGTAGATCACTGCAGAAAAAAATGTAGATGGAAAACAATTCCTGTTTCTCTCTTTGCTTGTTTATAGTTTTGGAACTTAAACAAACTGTCAAACTGTATGTGAAAAACTTCATATACGTTAATGGAGGATAATGCATATTATGGGTTTAGTCCTTTGTTGCAAGGAGTACCTTCAAGGAGATAGTTAGCCACCGTTGATTTACTAATTTTCTATTACTTGGATAACATCTGTATAAGAAGTGGAGGAGGCAACTGTATGATGAGCAGCTGGATCGACTCAAAGCCCCGTATTCCGTGTCCTACAGACTGCTAAGTGGGGACCTGTGTCTGACAAACAAGACATCCTCTGACCCAGTACTGATGGATTTACTGCACATCAGCAAGTCAAATGGCATCAGAAATACCAGTCTATGGATCTGAACCTCTTTTGCAACATCAACAGAACTGTTTGGAGGGAAAAATATCTTGAAAGGAAACCAGTGCTCAGAAACAGACTCCTCATCCGCATAAAACAAAGTTCATCCCTGTCCATATTCAAGTGCAACTTAGATATGTGGATAAGAAACATAAAATTTTCCCCAAGTCTGCCCCTTGTGGTACTAATGGACAGAGGCAGCTCCTAAATGCTTTATCCCATGCATGGATCCCCTCAAATTATCTGTAGTATGATCCAAGTTATTCTCATTAGGGGGTAATATATAATTATCAACCACTGGATGGATAAGGCCAATCTCTAATGAAATGGGATAGGTTATTTTGAACACTAAAAGGGAAACTGGTTAGGTGTAAAATGACCTGCAAGAGCAGCTAGCTTAGTACTTACCCATGAACCTATGATGTGCAGGAACATTGCTAACCTGCACTTGACCCCTTTTTGGGAAAATGGAAATAAGCAGGCTTGGCAGTTAGGGATATTTGATCTCTCCTTATAAATGCCAAGATTATCGTATGTAATTTGTTAAGTAGTTTTGTTTTAAATGGGTTGGGAAGTTGGTTGAATATTGAGTTAATCTCATTATTTTACTTACGTCAGAGGTCATGCATTAATATTGTGATGTGTAAGGTACATAAATAGTGTTCCTATTGTTATGTATGAGACAAAGCTTTACTACTATTAAAAGAAACACTAGGATATTAATAAAGATTTTAAATCAGTACATAATTTAACATTGAGACTTGCAGACTTGCATCATTAGATACTGATTCAGAAAACTTAAAAATGCCACAGGAGCAATTTAATTTAATTAGCTGGAATGCAAAAGGCTTAATGATCCCTTTAATTGGAAAATATTTTTTAAGTATATCAGTCAGTATAAACCACAGTTGTTATTATACAGGAAACACATTTAGAAACATCTGAACATCTTTAACTGGAAGGCTATTTATATACAGGTTTCCCTGCTCTGCCCAGCAAGGGAGAAAGAGAGGGATGGCGATGCTGGTAAAGAGGGGTATATTAGTACATATTTCTCAATGTGCAGACTCAGAGAGTCAATATTTAGCATTAAAGGAGGCATTAAATGGCCAAAGAATAATGTTAATTAATGTATATATTCCTCCAGGCACTGCCCCCAAGTACTTTTCAGCTGTTTTTTCAAAGTTGGGTAGATTTTCAAGACTGTCTAATAAAAATGGACAGTGATTGGAACACCGTGACTGTTCAGAAGAAGGTGAACTCTGGCCCTTGTTTGTCCCCACATTGGGTAAAATGTTAAGGCATTTTATCAGGTTGGCAGGAATGCAGGAGGTACACCACTATTTATAGCTTCCAAAGTGTCACTTGTCTCATGCATTCAAAAGAGACAATGAAGTGGTGTATGGGTTCAAGATATTTCTTGTACATAAACATTGCCAGGAACTGTAACTGAAACATATATATTTAAGTTTACTGATTCATATATTACTTCAAACACACTCACGTGCATCTCCATTCATGTCTGCACTCACTCTGTCTGACTGTACAAAATGGCACTGTTTTCTCACGTGCTCAGTACTTATATGGACATGCTATCTAGCTACAGTGGCTCAATAGGAACATGACACATAATGATCTACATCCTCCCTTTTTGATTTGTTCAACATGCAATAGGAGAACAAGACGATATAGATATGATAGATAACATTTCAATATTAATAACAATCAAACTCAAGTCCAAGTCACTGTGTATATTGGATTGGGTCTGGAAGTTCTACCCAATCTGGTCACATAAAAGCTTTGATTGGGTTTAGCAACAGGGACAGTCTCTGGGGAATTCTTCTCAATATGAACTTCAGGGATAACATCAGGATCATTTGAGGAAAATACACTGTCCTGCGAAATGGGAACAAGTGTAAGGTCGCTCTGAAAAGTAGAGTCTTTGGCACAGTCGATCTGCTGTGTCACTGGTTCAGAAACTAGAAGTATATGTCTTTGGTTTCATCTAAATTCCATTCACTCAAATTGAACAATATAAGATCTCGGTTCCTCACAGACATTTTTGATAATACCCACTTGGTCGTATACTTTGGTTGCTTGCATCCTTACGGTTTCTCCTTGTCTTATTGGTCTAAGAGGTTTGATAAATGTATTATAGTACAACTTTTGTGACTGATGTTTCTTCAAAAGTTGGGTTTTGATCACTTTGTTGTTCTTTGCATTTGGAATCAATAGTTGTTTACTGATTGGTAAGGCTGCTCTCATCTGTCTAGACTTTAATCTCTGAGCAGGTGACCCAAGCAAGTCATCTTGGGGAATGTTTCTGACATTGAGAAGGTTAAGGAAAATGTCAGTAGCATCTCTCTTAGATTTCTCTAACAAACATTTCACACTTTGAACTCCATGCTCATCTAATACGTTTCACTGTGGGTACTCAGAACTACTAGTAACATGGACAAAGTCCCAAGCCTCAGCAAATTTCTTCAACTGCTGATTGATAAACTGCATACCATTGTCAGATACAACTTTGTGTGGACTACCATGCAGAGAAAAATGTCTCCAGTTTTGTAATGAAAGTGCTGGATATTAGATTAGGAAGAAAGTCAATTTCAAACCAGTTCAAGTAAGACTCTACTAACACGAGGTAACACTGACCATTCCATTCAAAAATATCAGTAGCAACCATTGACCATGGTAGTTCAGGAACCTGGTTTAGCTGAAGTGGTTCTTTTAGTTGGTGTGGTTTTAGTACTATTGCAAATAAAACATGCTAGAATTTCCTTCTCTATATCTTTTGACATAGAAGGCCAAAAAATATGCCTCTTGCCCTTCTTTGGGTACCCAGGTGTTTGCAATGTAAATCTTGATATATTCCTGTTGTGACACTAAGAATAACAACTTTAGGACCTTTCATGATGATACCATCTTCCATCATGAGCTCGTCTTGGTAAGAAAAATATTTCTGGTCATCAAGTGGTGGACTGGTTTGTCGCACTGGCCATCCTTGAGTGATAATGTGTCAGCTTCTGAAGAACAGGGTCTAAAGCTGTGTGTTGTCTGAGTTCATCAAGACATGTTAAGGAAAATGTTTTGATTTCCAAGACTTCTAAGTCTGGTTTCTCATTCTTATGCTGTTCTGTTGTTTGTCTGGGTGCTCTGGACAAAGCATCTACGAGGTATAAATTTTTGCCTTTTGTGTAAGCACTATTGAAATTGTAGTTTTGCAGTCTTAACAACATGCATTGCAAACATGCTGGGGCTGAATGTATTGGCTTTTTTAGAATTGTTACTAGAGGTTGGTGATCAGTCTCTATTTAAACAGGTTTGCCATAAATATAATCAATGAACTTTAAACATATGGACACTACTACCAAATGCTCTTTTTCAATTTGTGCATAGTTTATTTCTGTTTGAGTTAAAGTTCTGAACACACAGGCTACTGTTATGCCATCTTGAAGACATGCTGCACCAAGACCATACTTTGAAGCCTCTCATGAAAGAGTTACAGGTTTGCAAACATCATATTATCTCAAAGTGGGTGGACAAGCAATTTTCAGTTTCAAAACATCAAATGCTCTCTGGTGGGTGTTGTTCTAATGAGGACCAGTTTACATTTTTGTGTGTCAACTCATGTAACAGTGCTGAAAGTTCACTTAGATCTGGGATGAACTTTCCTAAATAGTTGACCATACCAAGAAAATGTAAAGATGTGACATTTTCTGGAACTAGCATCTCAAGAACTGCTGACTGCTTAGACAGATGTCGTTCTAAGCCAGAACCAGTAAACAAATGACCCACAAAAGTAACTTCTCTCAGCTTAAACCAATGCAAAAAGATTCCAACTAAGTAACAAAGATCTGGATAAGCTGACCGTGAAAATCACTGCTTTGCAGAACAATGCAGACTGTAATATTTTTTTAGATACAGACACACAACACAGACTAAATTTAGCTTTCAACTGTATGTTTACAGTCTTCCTCAGAACAAATCATTTAACAAGTTCATCCCTTATATACTACTCTATATTATAATTTTGAAAAATTGCTTAAGGGCACCCAAAAAACTTTAAAAGATGCATCGATGTCAAACACAACTAATACCAAAACATCAGCTTATCACATAATATAATGTGAACAGATAAATACACACATGTATAACCTTTTAAAATATAAAATATAAAATAGAAATGATAATAGGATATTGTGTTAAAATGAATATGTGTATAAACTGAAGACTCACTGAATAAAAATACTAACACTAATAGGCATTTGTGCAAACATAGTATATATATAAAATGTTAAAACCAAAATTTATTAATTTGATTTATGTAAACAAGTATGAAAAATGTTTTTTGCAAATGTTTGCATGACATATGCTTGTGCAAAATTGCATATGAAAAAAAAAAATTGATTAAATTAAAAATAATAATAATAATAATAATAATCTGTCGGTAAAAAATAATATCTATATAATAAGCGTGCACTAATTATTGGACTGAGTACATGTACATTAATCGCACTTATATTATAAGTAGGACGGGTAATTGTAATTCAAAAGGGATAGTATATGTAGCCACATGTACACGTACCTTACCACATTACATTGGTAAAGCGGAAAGGCAGCTGAAAAAAGCGTATGAACATTATTATAGGATACAAAAATGTGACACTAAAAATGCTTTATACAGACACATCTTGGAGAAAGGGATTGAGCATAGCTTTACATTTGCAATTATAGATCAGATCACCATTACACCGTTTGGAGGGAACTGGAAAATGGAGTTGGCACAAAGTGAAAGTAGATGGCAGATCTTGACAGATTCCACCAGAAGACCAGGTCTTAACGACTTTATTAGTATTAAACCATTTTCAGCTCTCCTATAATATGGTCTTTGCATCAATTTCAGCTACTTTAGAACATGTGTCCTACAATTATAGTTTTGGGTCATTTGCCATATGTGTAGTTTTACGATCACGACATACACATGTACTCGTCCAATATAATTAGGTGTACGCTATATGGGGTAAGGTATTTATTTGTGAGAGAGATTATTATTATTATTATTTTTTTTTAATTACAATCATATTTTTCATATTTTTTTTTTTGCACATTTAATGTTTTTGCATTTTTTTTTTAAAAATTTTTTTTTTAATGTTATCTATAAAATTTTATGTTTTAATTTTTTATTATATTTATTTTTATATATATATTGTGTATTCAATTTATTTTTTTAGTATTATTTATTTTTTGAGTCTTCAGTTTATACACATACACATATTCATTTTATATTCTATTTCTATTTCTATTTTTATTTTTTATTTTATATTTTAAATGTTTATTTTGTGTTGTTTATATATATCACATTACAATATATGGAGTATTGATTTGTGTTTGACAGTGCTATTTGACCAAAGTTATGCCTTTTAAAGTTTTTTAACTTTTTTCATACATCACATATAAGTATATATAATGAACTTGTTGAATAAGTGATTCTGAGGAAGACTGTAAATACTGATATGTTAATACAAAAAAAAGTCTTTAATGTGGTGTTCTTAGTTAGTATATGTAATTTGTGTCAATAAGCAATCCTTGCACGCAGTGTGATTTTCTGTTCAACTTCTCTCAGCTTGAATTTACATTTTTTGAGGATTCAGTTTAAAATTGACTTCACACGCATGGTCTAGAACTTTCTTAAGGTTTCTTATCATGCTCGTTGTCATTATTGCCCTCTACCATAATGGCATCTACTATGATAGCACATGGATAACCTGAAAAAATTTGTTCCATCGCATGCTGAAAGACTTTACTGGCAGAATTTATCCCAAACGGTATTCTCAAAAATCTGTACATTCCAAATGGCGTACTGAAAGTAATTAACAATGAAGATTTGTAATCCAGCGAAATTTGCCAAACAAACTTTTTACATCTAAGACTGAAAAAAATAGTGTAATTTGGCATGAGAGCTTCTACTTCTACTGTGAACATCAGATGATGAGGATGTTTAAGTGCTTTGTTTATATTTCTGGGATCAATACATATTAAATATCATCTGAGCTGTTCTTATGAGGTACGACCATGGAGGATACCCATTCAGTCTGTTCTTTTCCTGGAGTTATCACACCTGAATTCACCATTTTGTCTCCTGCATTGCTGCTGGAATCTTCCTTGCTAGTCGGACAACTGGGCTTACTTCATGGTTTAACCTCATGGAGTATGTGACTGGTAGCTTGCCAAGATTGTTTTTGAAAATATCAGCATAGTTGCGAAAAATATTCTGTGTAAAACTATTGTGATTGTTCAGAGTTATATGGTGGACTTCCTTATTAAATGAAATCAGTTCCATTCTCAAACTATCTTTGAGGCCTAACAATGGATACACGTCTTTTGACTAAGTAACACTGCAAGTCATAGCTGTTCCTAGCAGAATGGCATGTGCGAACTACTGTGCCATCAGTCTGAATCTCTTCACCACCACAAGCAACAAGTTTTGCACACTTTGCTGAATCAAGTTTTTTCACCAGCTTTCACTTTGGCAAACTTTTTTGCTGATTGCACTTGGAGCCAGTATCTACTTTAAGCTCTACAGGTTTCCCATCAGAACAGTACAAAATATTTCACCCTTTGCTGAACTACTGATAGTCTACTGTATTAACTGTTTCATCAATCACAGATACACCATCAACATAAAAAGTTTGCTTGTGGCTTTCTAACTGATCTACTTGCTTCTTTGGATGCTCTTTTTTATTAAACATATGTGGCACTTTAGACTTACAAAGCCTTGTGAAATTATTCCACTTTTTACATTTCTGACATTACTGACCAAAAGCTAAGCAATTTTCTCGTTTAGGTTCATGACTGCCTCCAGAATTACGACAGTTAACAATAAGATTACTTGTAGCTGCTCCATTTGGCTTATGGTTAAAATTGGGTACTGCCACATTCTTCAGATTATATCTTTTATTCATCTTAGCTTTGTGTCTCACACTATCGACGTTCGCACTGGCAGACACTGCATGCATGTTTTTTTCATTCCTGAGCATATTTGTATGCTTTTCTGTAAGTTTGTATATTTGACAGATCTCTATAGCTTTGCTTAAAGTTAAACCACTATCTTGAAGCAAAATCTTTCTTATTGCATCATTACTAACACCATGCACAAGTCTGTCCTTTATTAATTCATCTTGCAAATCACCAAATCTGATGTTTTTGCTTTATTTCTCAAGTCAGTAATGTATGTTGGTATAGTTTCACCTGACTTTTGATTTCTTGTGTGAAATATGTGTCTTTCCATTGTAATATTTGTTTGAGGGTTACACATTTTTCTAAATTTACATTTTAAGCACTCAACGTCTTCCTGTGTTTCAGCCTGTATCACAATATGGTGGTTCTCCCCCTCCCCAGCATACAGAGCAGATGCATACACAAATGAGCGTTCCCTCTCAATGGCTTCTGAGCCTGCTAAATTAAGAAGTATGAATGCCTTTGTACATGTGTCTTTATCAGAAAAAGCAGTTTGTATGAAAACACCATATTCTTGTTCAAACACTCTTGAATTCTCAGCAATATTCTTATCAAACACCAGGGGTTTAAGTCTGCAAAATCCCTCTGCCATCACAACAAAATATGTTAAAACATAAGCATAGACCAGGTACTTGTAACGATGCACAAATTCACAACAACATCTTGGAAAAGGCTTCACTTTGACACTGCAAACACTGTGAGTATTCCAGAAACTTCTGACCCTTCAAATAGCTTTAGTTAATGTGAAAAAGTAGTCCATTGCAAAAAATGTGGTCATTTTTAGCCTTTTTGTACATCTTAAACATTTTAGAAGTGATCTCAAACACTTTTGTACTGATTTTGAATACTTTTATCAGTATGTCACAATTTCGAACATTTCGTTTATCTCAGTAATTATTTTGAATGATTTGAATGCCTCACCAAATATATGGCAACTGAAAAATCATTTAAATGAATTTAAGTACCTTTGAATAACCGCTGACCTGTTTGTGAGTTCAGTCAGGTATACTCCTCCATTTCTAATCATGTGCCTCATTGCTAGCGTGTTGCCTCAACTTCGGATTCCATTCTGGCTCCATGTCATTTTAGACATGCCACTTCTGACAACATGTCACTTGTCTAATGCATTCAAAAGAGATGAAGCGGTGTATGGGTTCAACATAATTATTGTACATAACTTTGTCAAGAACTGTAACCGGAACATATATTGATATTAACTGATTCACACATTATTTCAAACACACTCGCATGTGCATCTCCAGTCATGCCTCCACTCACTTTGGCTGACTGTACAAAATGGCATTGTTCTCACACATGCTCAGTACTTATATGGACATGCTGTCTAGCTACAGTGGCTCAACAGGAACTTTACATATAATGAACTATGGAAAGGAAGCTTATGTCTGCTATTCCTATAAATTCTTATCCCACTCCAGAAAAGACAAATGTTGTACAACAAAGGAGCTTGTATAGTTAGCAAAATATTTAAAATATGGACCATATATTTGTCTGACCAAGTGCCACTGCACTGGTGCTTTGTTGTTGTGGCTGATAATATTGAGGGCCATTAGAAACTAAATATTTAATATTGTAGTACAAGGAATTTTAAATCTCAGCTGAACCTGTGCATGGGAGGTTACATTTTTAGAAACTATGACTGAGAACGAACAGATATAGGAAAGATTTAAAGATGGACTTATTGAGTTCATTATAAGCTACACAGCTCCACTGTTAGAAGAGACCCATATGAAATTGGACTTCTTGTATCAAAGACTCAGGGATGAACAATGGGTCTTGTTAGTTGCCAGAAATATGGAAACATTGAAAGAAAAAGAAAGAATTAATAGAACAGGAAATTAATAATGATTTAGACTTTAAAAATCAGCAGACTAAGTTAATACTAATGAGAGACTTATAACTTCCTAACATTAGAAGAATATCTAGCCATGTGACTTTGTATACAGGTTGTATATAGGCAGATCACCAAAATAATGGGCAGAGGGACAGGCTGCCCGTTGACTTCCCCGGCACAGATTTTTCAGCAATTTGTTGATTACTACACTGAACTTCATATAGATACTGCAATAAAAGATTCTAATAGCCGGAAAATCAAAAAATTAATGAATTCTTTAACTTTACCTCAGCTGTCCTTGGAGCAAGCAACCACATTAACTGAGCCATTTATTGCACACAAAGTGTTAAAAGCTCTTTATCAACAATCAAATGGAAAGGCTCCTACATCAGATATGTACCTTTAAAGAATTATAAGCAAAGTCCTCAGGCTTTTGTAAAGTTTTTCTTGAAAATATTTAATGGTGTTTTAATAAGTGTCTCTCCTCCTACCTTGACACAACATCCTGACCCCGTGCAAAAAAAAAGGGAAAAGGGATTTGATGATGATGATGATGGTGAGGATGATGGTGATGATGATGATGTTAATGATGATGATGATGGTGAGGATGATGATGGTGAGGATGATGATGATGGTGATGATGATGGTGAGGATGATGATGGTGATGATGACGATGAAGATGATGATGATGATGATGGCGGTGATGATGGTGATGATGAAGATGATGGTGAGGATGATGGTGGGGAGGATGATGATGATGATGGTGAGGATGATGATGAAGATGATGATGATGGTGAGGGTGATGATGGTGAGGATGATGATGATGGTGAGGATGATGATGATGAGGATGATGATGATGGTGAGGATGATGATGGTGATGATGGTGATGGTGATGATGATGATGATTATGATGATGGTGATGATGATGATGGTGATGGTGATGATGATGATGGTGAGGATGATGATGGTGAGGATGATGATGATGATGATGGTGAGGATGATGATGGTGATGATGGTGATGATGATGATGATGATGATGATGATGGTGATGATGATGATGATGGTGGTGAGGATGATGATGGTGAGGATGATGCAAACCTCAGTGACTTTTAACCTTCAGTGATCTACCAGAAAATGAAGAAGCATGTGAATGTCTGGCAGTTAGTGTTAGGCTTTATGCTCTCAATGAGCTGCTTCCTGCATGCAAGGATGGGAGGTTTGATTCTTTCTTCCTCCATTTGCCTATGGTGTGACTGAGCAAATCACTTAACAAGAGAGTGCTCCTGCTATTATACATTTCTGGCAAGGATTGTTTCTAGGAATAACAATTGTCAGGCTCTGCATAGAAACAACACCTCTCACTTACCTGTACAAATCAGCCTTTATGGCTGATTGTGCTACTCATCAGCTCTTCTCATATTTTCTGATTTGCTGACAGTAATGATTGGCTGCACACACACACACACACACACACACACACACACACACACACACACACACACACACACACACACACACACACACACACACACAGTCATGCTCACTTACTTTCACTCCTCCTCATATTCTCTGATTTGTGCTGCTCATGCACTCCTTTGATTTCAAAGCTGAAACACCTGATTTGCCCTCCTATTCTTCATGGAACCTCCTGGCTATAACTTGTTCTGGAGAAGAGATGCTACTGGCTGTTCTGGGGGTGGGGGGGTGGGAGTTAAACCTGGCCACTATTAGATGTATTGTAGGGGGAGAGGGGTGGAACCAGCTACAGAACTACTATTGGCTGGGGGGCTCTATTACTTCCTTTCATCAGGCCATCGAAAAAATGCAGAGAGTTAATTTATATTTATTCTTTAGGTCCCACCTATAGAGGGTTAAATTGCTTTTTTGGCTGGCTACGGGCCCCTAAAGTTGCAGGTTCTAGGTGTCTGCTCATTTCTCCCTATTTGTAATCTGCCACTGAGGACCCTGTACTGATGAAACCATATAGACCAATTTTGGTCTTTAATCATGACTATGAATTATTTATGGCTGTAATGGAACAGAGGTTAGCTGTTTATCTGCTAGCTCTTGTCCGTCCAGAACAGGCAGGGTTTGTCCCTTAAAGAACAACTTCTGATAATTTAATTAAACCTTTCATGTTACTTGAGGATGCAGACAGAAATGAGGTACAACTAATGCCACTGAGTCTTGGTGTAGACAATGCATTTGACTGTGTCAACTGGGGTTATTTATTTTTGCTACTGGAAAGAGATGGGTTCCCAGAGATCTTCACAAATTTACTTCAGAAACTTTACAACAGAACAACATATACGATTAAAATAGGTAGAAATGTTTCCTATTAATTTAATTTAGGTAGGGGGACTAGGCAAGAGTATCTTATGTCCCCTCTACGCTTTGCTTTATACTCAAATTCAGTAGTCACTCAAATCTGACAGAGTGTTATAACTGGTTATAAGCTAAGTAGAAAGGAATGCAAATTTTCCTTATATGTTTATCATATGTTATTATATTTAACAGATATGGAAAGAAACCCACAGAAGGTGTTCCAGCTATTAAAAGACATTGGGGCTTATTTGAGGTATAAAATTAATATACAAAAACAAATGTATTAGGGCTTTATTTCCTCCCATCTCAACATGTGAATAGGGAATTTCCATTTATGACAAATACAGATCCATAAAATATTTAGGATTAATACTAAAAGATTCTCGTTGAGATCAAGTCAAATCAATTCTAAGCAACTTAGGAAAAATGTTAAGAGTTTAATACAGTGATGGCAGCTACTTAATGCTAAATTCCCTCAGAGGATTCAATCTCACAGTGGTTTACACTACCATTAGTACTATATATGGTTCAGAGACTTCTGTGTTATTTTTAAGTGCAGGAACTAAGAGAATCAAACAATAGGGGATTAGATTGTATGTGATCCACTTTATATAGAAGGACTAAGGCTTCTCAGTTTTGCAACACGTTAGGGCACAGCAGGGTAAGGTATGCTGGGACATGGTGATGGGAGCAGTTGATGCAGGAGTTAGCTCTTAAACTAATAAGTAGCCAACAAGTTTTTTACGATTGCATTTAGGTAGGTAAACCTAACATCATTAAAATGTATTCTAAATTATTGCAGCAAGTCCTGCTTCCTTTTTTGGGTACTCTATGTAATTTAAATTTATATGAATGGAAGAGAGAGATTTACTACCCATAGAATACTTGTACACGCCATTTCAGATCTTTCTTTCTCATAAGTATAAACAGGCATCAAAGCAGACTGACACTTTGAGACATTGGACTCTTTTAAAAAGGGAGGGAAAGATGATTGAACAATGGGATTTCTTGCTTCATTTTCTCCCAGATGGGCTGGGGATTCATGAACTATATCTTAAACAGGGAAATCCAGACACTGAAAGTGAGTAAGGTGCCAATATCCACTATTAGTAAAGTGGATAATGTCAAACAGAGAGAGAGGATTAAAGTGGATAAAGGGCAAGATAAGTATTTTATATAACATTTACTCTTCAGACCCATTGGAAGTAACAGATATATATTTCAAGAAGTTTATTCAGTTAAATAGGTATATGGACAAATATTTTTGTTCTATTATCACTTAACTGAATAAACTTATTGAAACTTCAACAAGGCTTCTTTAGTCCTCCTGCAGGGAGGGCATCTGAAAGACAGTTTCCTAGATCTGAAGGCTAAAGTTATTTTATCTGGACTAATCCTTTATACTCTATTTATCTTTTATATCATTCTGTGCTGTTGTCTTTTGCAAGGGCTTTTTTGAAAATGTTGGAAAGTTAATAAAGACATTTAAATATTTAAGAAATACCATGCCTTGAATACACACAGTGCATCTGAATGGATAACTGTAATAAGACTGCATGAAAATAAAAAATTATTCCAGCCATTCAGTTCTGTGAGAATACAAGACCCAGGGGACAAAAACAGAAAGCTTGAGGAAGCTGTTGTACTACAAACAGCTGTGACACCACATTCCCACATTGTTCAACACACAAAGGTGCTTTGTATAGATGGAACAGATAACATTTATATAAAATAGCCCAAGTAAGACTATATATAATTCATCAAATACAATCCAAGAACGGAGAGAACAAAATAAAGACATGCACTGACAGGACATGAACAAAACATTGCGATGCAGAGGCTCTGTGAGAAAAAAAAAAAGTCACACCTGGAAGCCATAGTCCCCAGACTGTGGATTCTGTTCCAGGTACCCCAACTTCAAGAACCTCATTCTCTAACCCAGCAACAGTACTGGGCTAAGCTCCTATGTTAAGATCAGGATATGGCAGATTAATTAAACCACCCAAAAGGTATTCATGGTAAAAGTATGCCATAAGTTATTCGGCAACTTCAAGTCTATACTGAAAAACATTATTGTTTCATTGTTAATTTAACAAATAAGGTTAGTAAAACTATTTCTTCCAGGTACGAATTCTTCCTGACAGTGTGTCTAAAAGTTGTCTCATCAAAAAGCTTTTAAATGTCAATGTATTTGAATGTGGCCATATTAACTAGTAGGCTCTGTTATCCACAGAATTATACAAACTCCTTCTCTTTCATACTTTATAACTCTTGTTGTGAGGATAGATGCAGTATACATCAATTAGGGCACTGCCCCTTTAATACAGTCAGGTCTGATTAAGTTCTATTGTGGTAGCCTCACTATTTTTGTATTTTGAAGTGCATTTATCATACAGTAGACAGCACAGGGTATGCATCTGAGTTGTAATTCAGTCTCATGAATTAATGTATGTATTGCTTAGATGACATACTATGATTAATTAGAATGATAGTGTATTAGCATTTCAAAGTTTTCCTGTTTAGAATGTGTTAACTTCAGTATAACTAAAGCATTTAATGGGTCCATCTCTGAACCACTGTTAGCTGACTGAGAATCATGGCCACAGTTTTAAATTTGAATACATACGTGCATGTCTATTCAAATGGCTGTTACACAGCTGTTCTGGCAGAAATCCAGGTTAATCTGCTGTGGACGTGCATATCATATGTGCGTCAGTGCTGTTTTACTTGTCCTCGGAGCTTTCATTTCCTGATTTTGACAAAAGGACTGTGTAACCACCTTATCATAAGTACAGCTATTAATTTAAGCTGAACTGTATTTTTGCTTCTTATTTATCTCTAAGCTACTTTGACTGTTTATTCTAATGAGAGTCACCTGGTGTGTGAGTGTAGATGTTAAAAAGTGGCTGTTGTTGATGCATCAATACTTTTATGTTTCCTCTTACTGTTTCCCTCTACCCAGAAGAAAGCAGACCTGTAACCAAGTTCCTTAGAACCACTCCTGCCTTTAGGTAGTCCTGTAAACAGCTAAAAGCAGCTAATTACTGAAAAAATAGAAGCTGGAGATGCTAAATGCAGGTTTTTTTGTTATTTGGATGTGTACTTCATTCCACTTCAGTGTCCTAGTTCCTTGGTGTGGCCTTCTGACTGCAGCAAATGATTGTTTGTAAGTTTATCACCTTCTGTTCTTATTGCTCTACTATTTAAATTCCATCACTAAGTTGTATAAATAAAGCCTGGTACTGGACCTTGAAGATGATATACAAACTGTTTCTACCTGTCTTGGATAAGAGTACATGTATACCTACTAACGTTTTCACACTGGTGTATTGGGTGAGACCTGGCTACGTTTCTTTACTCATCCCCAATTTTGCCCACCCTCAGTCAATATTTTTATAGTTGACTAATTCATATTGCATTAATGCATAAAGGGATATTACACCATTACACAGATTGGTATGCTGCCTCCTTGTCTTTTCAATACACAGCTCAGGGCTCTATCATAAACAACTGCACGCCATGCAGTAAGGCTGGTATGCAATATATATATCTGTGTACCAAAATCCTTTGTAATTCATGAATAATTGTACACAATGAGGTAAGCCTTGTATGTGGCTTTGCCTAGTTGTATACGTACATTAGTATGCCAACCATAAACCAAACACACTCTATTTATTCTTCCCACCAAAGACCTTTGTGATTCATAAAGGATTGCACACAATGGAGCAATACCTTTTATGTGGTCTTGTCTCGTACATGCACAATAGTAAGCCAAACACATACCACACATGGCTAGTTACCCCTCCCACAGATGATATGGGATTCATGCAGGATACATCATCTTTGTACTGGCTATTCATTAGCTCCATGGCATAGAAGGAAGGAAGGAGCCCTGCTTTTGACCCCAGTGATCAGGTTTCAATTACCAGACCCAGAACCACAGGAGCCAGGGGTGGGGGAAAATTAAGACTTTTTCTCTCTCTGTCTCTCTCTGTTTTTCTCTCTCTCTCTCTATCTGTATCTACCTCAGGAGGGGCAGGAATTATGTGCTGGGGAGGAGTGTAGCCCCTGTGCTGTCAGTGTTACTGTAGAACACAGTGGAGCACATGCCAGGTCAGATGGGACGAGGACATGTAGGAGGCAACACGTCACTGTGGAGAAAAAGTGTGGCTTTGTAGTGCTCAGCTGCACACCCCTTAAAAATGGATCCCAAGACAGACATGTCATTATGGGAGTGTGACTATATTTGCCTCATAGGTTAGTTGCTCAAGAACAAGCTTGAAAGTGGCGCAAAGGGAGATAGGACTAAAATCACACCAACCAGCGGTACGATGCTGTCCATCACCAGTTAATTTGACCCTTTCCCCTCTCAGCCAAATGCAACAAATGAAGCAGCTGGGTGACTGGGAAGAGGAGGTTATAGAAGGAGGTAGAGGAAAGACAAAAAAGATGTGCATAGGCTGTTCCTAGTGGACAACATGTAGATCTACTGCTGTATACAAACAGACGGTGTATGTTTGTGACCACACCTAGTGGACAACATGTAGATCTACTGCTGTATACAAACAGATGGTGTATGTTTGTGACCACACCTAGTGGACAACATGTAGATCTACTGCTGTATACAAACAGATGGTGTATGTTTGTGACCACACCTAGTGGACAACATGTAGATCTACTGCTGTATACAAACAGATGGTGTATGTTTGTGACCACACCTAGTGGACAACATGTAGATCTACTGCTGTATACAAACAGACGGTGTATGTTTGTGACCACACCAATTACCTTTTCCTGCTGCAGTCTTGATCAGCAAACAGAGTTGAACAGCATGTTAATGCTAATGTACAAACAAATGCAAATTAAAAAATAACTATTTTGGTCAGTAGAAAAAAATATCCTACCTATGAAGGACGTCCCATGGTTCTTTACAAACCTGCTACCACAACCTTACTTGTCCCACCCTCCACCCAATGATGCTGCTGAGCAACCACCAATGGGAGCTCCAATAGCACCCCATCCCATTTTTAACCATAGTATGGTAATGACTGTAGATGTTCTGCCCTTTCTAATAAGCAAACCATTTTTATGGATTTCTTTTTGGCTTGATATTGGACCACAATCATAACAATGAAAAATAAATACTTTAGCAAGTAGTATGTATTTACAAAGGTATAGTATAACCCATTAAGCTGCTCTCCCTGTCTGGCTATGGAATGCTGTTATGCAACTTAGCATTTTGCCTCATTGGGAACCCAGAATCATATATTACTCAGTAGTGTACTATGCTCACTGTGCACTGTTGAAGAAAACTATTAAGTCTGTTGCACACTTCCATTGCATGCCATGATTTTTGTCTATAAACTGCAGAACATAAAGGCAGCATACAAAACATAGTGCTCTTCTATGGTAACAATATGAAATGTCAAGACCTGCTATGGTGAGTCCCGACATATGGAGACTGAGTGACTGAATGATCCAACAAATATGCATACACACACACACACACACACACACACACACACACACACACACACACACACACACACACATATATATATATATATATATATGGATTCGTATCACTTCACTGAAAGACCATTTCACTGACACCCATTTCACTGAGACCAAATCACCTAAAGTTCATTTCACCTAAAACTCATTTCACCTAAAACTCATTTCACTGACAAGTAGTACTCTAAGGCAAGTCAAAGGTATATGACCTTTTCCCACTGTAGTGCGATCCTGGTGTTAGTCTATATAGTTGGGGGGGATGTGGGGGGCATAGCCCCCACCTAGTTGGGTTTTACCAAATAATGTAAAACAAAACCAGACAACAGAAAACCAAATTATGTGGGGGACTGTGCCCCCACACTCCCCTAACTATATATACTAACACCAGGATCACACTACAGTGGGGAAAAGGACATATACCTTTGACTTGCCTTAGAGTACTACTTGTCAGTGAAATGAGTTTTAGGTGAAATGAACTTCAGTAAAATGAAATTTTTATATATATATATATATATATATATATATATATATATATATATATATATATACACACACACACACACACACACATATGAAGTCTGAAATGCCATTTCTCAAAATATTCCCTTTTCTCCAAAGTGTGGCAATCTTGGGTATATATAACTTTGGGTGATAGTGATGCAGGGCAGTCCCCTGCAAAAATACGTTTAAAGAAGAAGTGAGATTTTCAAAATTCACTCTTCTCCTGTGTTTTCAGTTTTTTTTTTGACTTATCAGCACTCAGCATTTCGAGTGCTGAAGTTTCAATAGGGACCATTTTATAGTGACATTAGTGGTCTATGTTTCCAAATAGATGGGCTCATTAACAATGCAACTAGCTGTAAAACACTTATTTACATCTAAAGCCATCCGTGCTTCCAGCTTCATGGTCAGCCTATGCTAAGCAATGATACATTTATTTGTATAGCTCTTTAATTCAGACTGATTTGTAGCCCAGCACTCACAATTAATTCCAATTCAAATGAAGCTTGCAGAAGAATGCAACAACAGCTTCTGTTTAAGCAAATGTACAGAAGGTACATTCAGATTTCCGTCAGTACCTTGTACAGGGCAAAGGTGCCGCAAATTCTTTCTAGGCAGTATAGAATTGCCTTCCCGGTTGTTTGCTACTATGCTCCTTCTCCTGCCTTGTTGTTTAAAAAAGCAATACACACGGTTCTGGATAACTTTAAAATTATTGCAGACTAGAGCAGGTCAACAGAAGTCTGACCAACTTCTATTGCACCATATGCCACTCCATCTGCTAATAACACATTATCAAACATCACTGAGGAGGATTAGTGTTTTTTTTTATTTCCTCCTTCCCCCCACCCCCACTACTTGTAAACCATCAGTTCCTTCCAGAATGTGTGATCCATACCAAATCATTTTTAAAAGAATCTAAGTCCAAACATCACAAGAAACATTCTCAGCTGTATGAAGTATCCCTTCTTCATGTCTCCAACAATAAGGATTGTCAGATGGAAACATTAATATTGACCTTTAAATTGTATAAAAAATGTATGCAAACATACTCCAGCAAACCTCCTGAAACATTTTCAATGAAATGGCAGTCAGCAAAAGTGGTGTCAATATAATCTCATATTCCCAATTCATCATGTCTTCTTAATAGATTCTTCCAAATTTTTTTTCATCCCATTTCCTAAATATTTAATATGTGCTGCTCTCCATAAATAATCTTATTTTTTTCTTTAAGGAGTGCAAAGGACAGAAATTCTCTGTCACCACACTTGTATGTGTTTTATTGACTTTATATCTCTAAAATGTACCAAATTTATTCAAAAGATTAAATAAGTAGGCAATATCCTGCTATGTGCTTGCCAACTGTATCTTAGCATCGTGCACATATAAAGACATTTTAGTCTGATAACAATCTATCAAATATCCCCTCAAGTTCAGTAGCCTCACAACTGCTGCTAATAGTTCAAGGTATAAAGCAAATAAGACAACCTACAGTGGACACCCGTGTTTCTTCCCAATTAATAATTTATAGCACAAAGACAACCAAGCATGAATTTTTACTATAGCAACAACAGACATATTATTAGCCAAAATTAAATCTATAAATTTATTTGTAAATCCCAATTGCAAAGGCACCTGATATAATAGAACAAATCAACTCTGTCTAAAGCACTTGCCACATCAAGACTTATAATCACTAATTTCTCATGCTTCAACTGTGCAGCCTTCAGCAGCATCCTAGTATTCAAAATATCATCAAAGTTTTATTTTCCTCCAGCACACACACACATGCAAGAGCGCACACACACACACACACACACACACACACACACACACACACACACACACACACACACACACACACACACACACATATGCACACACACACCACATACGCACACATGCATGCACACACAAGCACACATGGATACACTCCACATACACACATGCACACACAAACACACACGCACTCACACACACGAGCACGCACATGCACACACATGCACACACGCACATGCACACACGCGCACACACACACACACACGCATGCACAGACATGCGCAGACACACACGCATGCACGCGCACGTACGCACACATGCACATGTGCACTCCTTCATACCCTCCACATACACACATGCACACATGCACAGACACGTACACATGCACACACACACACACACACACACACACACACACACACACACACACACACACACACACACACACACACACACCCATGCATGCACACACATGCTCAGACACACAAACGCACGCATGCGCACATACGCACACATACACGCATGCACTCACGCATACACTCCACATACACACATGCACAGACACACACACATGCACACACACACACACACACACACACACACACACACACACATGCATGCACACACATGCTCAGACACACAAACGCACGCATGCGCACATACGCACACATACACGCATGCACTCACGCATACACTCCACATACATACATGCACAGACACACACACACACACACACACACACACACACACACACACACACACACACACACACATGCACACTGATCATTTTTATCATCTGCAGAATATATCTTGTCAATCTCTTTGCTGTAACAGACAAAAGCAATAAATAGTTAATGTAAAGTGGAGATAGGCCTGTTCAAGAACACCAAAGTTGGATCTTCCCTCTTTTTCACAAAACATTTAACAGTGTCAGGAGAGGAAGAATCTGTAGTCTCTAAAATGTTATGAAATGACACCATTTATAAGGTATTATATCCTCTTTATTCACTATCCAAAGCACTATGGCAGTGCCATCACTATTCAGAGTCTCCCCACTTACACTTAAACCATTCCCTCCACTTTAATATTGGTTTCATCATTGTTGCTGCATCTTCTCTACTTACGTAAGATTACTGCTAATACTGTTAATAATATAATATATCTCTCAGTTATATTTACCCCAAACATTTGTGACTAATATAACTACATAGGCTTATGAGTTTATAGATTGCTACTAAGCCATAGACCAGTTAAACCTTTTTAAGCCTAACTACTGCATTTCCAGTGGTACACCCAACTAGTTCTCCCCTGATTATAAGGGATAGGGGATCAGCATGGGATAAACCTGTACTTTCTCATTCATTTGTCTAAGTTGGATTTGAAGATAGTGAAGGATGTTTTTTATTTATTTATTTATTTATTTATTTATTTATCCTTTGTTGACCGGGATAGTTCTAGTATGCCATTTGCCTATTTTCAACGGAGACTCAAGGAGGTGCTTATACTTTTAGGGGAAATTTGGCCATGGCATCAGGGAACTTCCCCGATTCTTTCTGTACAGGGACCCAATTTGCTGTTGCACTTCCTGTCTCCTGGTCCAGGTGTGTAGGCAGCTCGGAGAAGCAGGAAGCTGAAAATCAAACATGGAAGAGGAAGAAGGTGTTTTTTAGGTTTTGGAAGTGAGTGGAGCTGTTAATTGAACAGGTGAAAAGTTGAATATGTCAAATAATGAATCAGAGGTTAAGCAGAATGAGAAGAACTGAGAAGGGAGAAACAAAAGAGAAGGAGAGTTAGTTAAAGGGTAAAAAGTAGGAGTCAAATTAGACATTATGGATTTGGAGGATTTATTTCAACAAAATTTGTTTACAACAGGTTGCACAACACCTGAGTGTGTTGTTACAACCCTCCAGTTGGTGGGGTTGCAGGACATTTATTTGAAATAACTCATTGAACAGAGTGAACCAGAAAATGAAATGGCAGTGTTGTGGGGTGAATAATGGACAGAATACAAGAAGAAGAAGTTCAAGAAATAAAGAAGGAAGAAAATAAATTGTATGCACAAATAGTAAGAGAAGTTAAAGAAGAGGAGAGACGAAAACAGAAGTAAGAAGAAAGCAGTGAGTAAGCATTAGTAGGAAAACATTAAAGGAATGAGATAGGTATGAGATACGGGACAGCATCATTCCACCACCGGGAATTGAACCCAGAGAGGTAAGAGCATTTATTTGTATTAACAAAGATATTAACAAAGATATTTTTATGGTATTTCTTTCAAGGAAGTGCAGTATATGGAAAAAATTCTTAGAACAATATGAAAAAAAAAAAGAATGACAAACCTTGGAACTTGTATGTTATGCGAGCATTTAATAGAGAAAAAAATGAATATTCATGCAATTTCCTATTGAAGTTGAAAGAGATGATTTAAAAGACTTTTTAAAAACTGTGTGTAGAGTTGTAATGGACATTACAGAGTTTTATGACAATAGAGGTTTATGGACTGGGGATGGGAGTATAGTGTTATACTAAAATTGCAAAGTGACAAAATAATACATTTGTCCGGTGTAATTAATGTGGAGGGGAATAAGGGATTTGTTAAATATTGGGACAACCAAAGGCAATTTTTTGTGATAATAAAATGACCATTTAATTAATAATTGTGACAAAAATAAATGTTTCATTTGTGGTAAAACTGGTCATGCAGCAAAAAAAAAAAAATGTGAGCAAAAATGTATAAAGTGTGAGAAAGTAGAATATTCATGTATGGACTGTAATGATAAAGAGAATCATACACAGGAAGCAAAGGTACACCAAGAGATAATGTTTTAGTAGGTAACACAGAACAGGCACAAAAAAGAGGAATTCCAAGATGGCTGCCGGCTAGACTGCTCCCTATTCACTGTGCTCCTCACTGCTATTTAATTACCGGCTACTTTCAACAACTTTTAAGCGAAGTTTCTCCACAGTTTTTTCTACAGAAATCTTCTCTGATTCAAGTTCTTCATTTTGGGATTGTTTATTTTTGGAAAAAGGTGAATTTTTGGACTATTTTACCTCAGAATAACTTTTGGCCTCAACTGTTTTTGGGCACGTGCACTCTAGAACCCTATCTCTGTGTCAGCCTTCCTGCTTTCACACCTCTAATCTGGGCATGGCTGATAACTCAGACTCCATGGATACACAGACAACCAAGGCCAAATTTTCTTCTATGCTCTCTCCAGAGAAGGAGACTGGCTCCAAGAGACTAAGAACAACTAAACAATCTACTGAGATCACAAAAGTAAGTGCTAAAGATAAAAGTTACTCTAATTTTCATTTAGAAGACTTAAAATAGCACTACAACCTATTCAAAGTGCTATACAGAATTTTTCTGATCAGTTCACTGATTTTGGCAAAACTTTAAAACAGATTAATGAAAGAATGGACATACTTGAAAATAAATATCTAGCCATAGAAATGAGAGCAGAGTCTATTGAAAGTGACTTAAAATCTAAAGATACTCAATTAGCTGATATACAAGCCAAAGTACTGGATTTAGAAGCAAGAAGCCACAGAAATAATATAATAATTAGAGGTCTGCCAGAATCTTATGAAAACCAAAACTTAATATCTATGACTAAACAAATTTTTGAGGCATTAATTAATTGCGAGACAAATACAAAATCCTTAACTGTAGAAAGAGCACACAGAGCCCTGCATGCCAGACAAGACTCTACTTCACCTTGGATTATTTATACAAGATTACTAGACTTTCAAGACACCCAGCGTATTTTAGAAGCTGCCAAAAGTAAAAAGCATCTCATTTGGAATAAACATAAGTTGACTTTTTCACAGGATTTACCAGCACAAATAAAATTAAATAGACAAAATTTATCACCATATTGTGCTGATCTGATAAAAAGGGGTATTAAATTTCGAATGCGTTATCCTAATACCCTTTCTTTCAACCATAATGACAGGAGTTATGTATTTACAGACCCACAAGAAGCAAAAGACATCTTCTTAAAAGTATTTAAATCCTTTCCTGCTAGTGATTCACAAAAATAACACTCCTAACTAATGTAAGTACATTTGACATCTAAGACAGTATGCTTACTTTTAATACTATGTTTTTTTTTTATTAACACTGAATATAAGCCATAGTTTTGTCATGAATAAGATGATTTCAGCTTTTCTGTGAGAAAAACATGTGTTTTAATGATATTTGAAGTTGTCGCAAACTCAAATATTAACATTCCAATACATCACGTCTTTTCATTGTATTTGTATCAATATGACATAGTTTACATGAGAAAATGCTGTTTTTCTTTCCATGAACACTTTAACAGAATGGAGGGAAAATTATCTGGTCTCCCGAGCTGAATAGCATCACCAACCTTGACTGATCTTCTTGGTTTTATGTCTAAAACCACTCACGTTCCTTTTCCTATGATGTATTCATTCAGGATGTCTTTAGAAACATTAGTGGAATCCATTTCGATTTACAATGTCAGATTTGCGCTAGTAATGTTACACGCTTCATAGTCTGTTGTCAGGTTTCAAAATGTATTGGAAAAAATGTTGTAACCCGATATCTTCAGGTATCTGTCTACCTACAACATGGCTTCCTGATTCCCTGAAGTCGCGTAACTGAAGAGATGCTGATTTACATTCTCGGAGCCTGTATCTTGACTGCAGCAGCGTTATTTCTGCAAGTAAGTGTTTTTTCTCTCGCAGGTTGTGACAGTACGCCTTGCGTGCTCCAGGAAGCCTTCGACTAGTTCGGGACTTTCCCCTAATACGAGCGGAGACTTTTATGCCTCTATGGCTGTTTTTTAAATTAGAGCAATGTTTATTTCTTATTCTAAGGCTTTTTTATAAGCCAAAATGTTTCTTGATGTTTGCGCATAATATTTTAACATGAAGGATTTGGGATGTTACTCATATGTATTTGCTATTAAATATTGATAAGTTCTATCGCTACCAACAAGATTAAATTATATTGATCAATAGGCTGGAATTGATGCAATGGCTAATAGAGAGAATTATTTAACTTTGTGCTCATATAGTTTATGCATATAATTGTATTTATATTATTTTTACTTGCATATTTTCAATGACATGATAGAGTGTCTCAGAGTATTACTCCTCACTCAAAGGCAATTTGAAGTCCTTAGTAAGCATTTCAGTTCACATTAATACATATTCCCTTATTCTATATACATGCATGATAGGTATTAAAATAACATCCCCCATATTTTATCTAGCTTTGCTAAGAGTGTGGGATACATGTGATTTAAAATATGTGGGGTTACTTCATACTAGACATGATGGTATTATCATTGCCAAATGGACTTTCATATACTCGAGGTATACAAATTGGTTTTGAAATATTGTAAAAAAGATCATACAGAGTTACACTATTTAAAGGCTTTGTACTACAAAACAATATAGTACATATTTATTTGTGAAGATTTCATTTTCATATAACATTCAATCTTTTTTGGTTGGAGTCACATTCGTGTCTTACTACACTTTCACTAATGATTTAATATATATGAATATATTATTGTTTCAAGATTTATGTTCTATCTTACTTGCATCTCTCATCACAAATGTATATTATATTACAAGATTACTAACTTATTTACTTGGGACACAATTATATTTAAATATATAGATGTTTGTGAGTACACTTTTGAATGGGGAATGTATAGGTCGGGCATCTTGTGTTTGGATAGTTGTGTAAATATGTTTAGTTTTGTTATTTCTATTACTGTTATAGTCCTTTTCAGGACTTTACTTAAATTTTCTTCCCTTATGTCTGTGTTTTTGGTAACCAAGTTTTTACATCGTGCATATAGTTATTTTTATCTTCCCTCTGTAGGTAAGTTTAGGTGGGTAGGCACTGGGTTAGGGAAGAGGGAAGATTATGAGATTCGGGTTAATTTTACATTGAAATATACACTTATAGGTAATAACTGTCATGATGAGACTAAGTTTTGTTTATTCTTCTCACTTATCCTTTATGTATACACAAATAATCTAAATTTTAGCATCTCCTTTAACAGACCTTTTTTAAACACATGACTAATTCATTAATAATTGATTCCTGGAACGTAAGAGGGATCCAAAATAAAGATAAGAAATCCTTAATATTTCATTTGATGTATAAATCGCATGCCAATATATGTTTTTTGCAAGAAACACATATTCCTAGAGATGACTGGGACAAAGTAAGTAATAAAAAATGGATCAAAAAAATAATAGCTTCAGGGGACACTTCTAATTCCAGGGGGGTGGCTATCATAATCAAACATAAATTTCTGGGTACTATTATTGACGAAAAACATGACAATGAAGGTAGATGGTGCTACTTTACTTCTACCTTACACAATTTGGATAAACCACTGCTGGTACTAAATCTTTATGGCCCTTGTAGCAATCAACATATTTTTATTTTACAGATATACAATATCCTTTCTTCCTATAAAGATCACTTTGTTATTTTTAGGTGGGGACTGGAATGCTGTACTTAACCCAGATATAGATCGTACAAGTTGTACCTCTTTGCACAATCAACAAGCTTCCTTTGCTCTTGAAGACTTAATATTAGAATACAATCTCATAGATCCTTTACAAATCACTAAATACTCAAATAAAAATGATATTTATACGTATTACTCCAAATGCTATCATTCATGGTCTAGGTTGGATTTCTTTCTTATATCAAATTCTCTTTCACAGTTGTTAATGGATTTTATTACTGAACCCAGATTTCTCTCTGATCACTCTAGAATATTAGTAAAATTAAATCTAAACTATAACCCTAGTCATAAATTTATAAGAAACAATTGGACATTAAATAATAACTTGCTTTCTAATGAAGAAATTAATAAATTATGTATAGAAATAATTCAGGATATGGAAAATAATTTAGATTCAACAGATATCCCCTATGATATACAATGGGCGGCTTGCAAAGCTAGATTAAGGGCTATGTTTATTGGTAAGGCTGCATATCTTAAAAAGCAATTTAATAGTAAAGAAAGATTCCTAAAACTAAGAATTCAGTCCCTTGAAAATCAATATAGGTTAAACCCCGACCCATCATATGATAAACAGATTTTAGACTATCAAAGAGAACTGATTTCATTACACCAAAATAATCTTTCAATACTGGAGCAAAGATTATTAATCACTTACTCAGAATGGGCTCAAATTCCTTCCAAAACCTTAGCAAGAATAATTAAAAAAAATTTTGAGAGACCCAAAATATCGCCCTTACAATACAACAATCAAATATATAACACGGACAAGGAAGTTTTGCATCTCTTTTCATTACTATATACAGAGTTATTTTCCAAAACCTCTAATTCTATAGAAAATAGTTATATAAATAGTTTTTTAAGTTCTATAACCTTTCCTAAGCTAAATGAAAAACAGCAAAATATTCTTTCATCCCCTCTTACTCTTTCAGAAATTAAGGAGTCAATTGATAGATTAAAAATTGGCAAATCCCCAGGCCCTGATGGATTCACGCCTAATTTCTTTAAATCCTTTAAATCAGTAATTGCTCCCTTTCTTCTTAAAGTGTATAACTATATAAAAATAAATGACATCTCTGATCTTCACTGGAATGCTTCCAAAACTATACTAATTCTAAAAAATAACAAAGATAAAACGGACCCCCGCAATTATAGACCGATTTCATTAATCAATGTAGATATCAAGATTCTGTCTTCTATTCTTGCTAACAGATTGAAGAAGATCCTTCCATCAATAATTTCTCCTGATCAGACAGGTTTTATGTCTCACAGACATATTTGGGACAACACCTTGACTTTGGATTCCATTATGCACTTTACAAAACATGATAATAACCCACTTTATGCATTGATCCTTGATGCATCAAATGCATTTGATAGAGTGAATTGGGATTTCCTCTTTCAGACTATGTTCTGTTTTAATCTCCCCATTTCATTTATAAATGTTATCAAAACTCTATACAAAGAATCCTTTACCAGACTGTATATAAACGGAATCACTTCAAATAGTATAAAGTTGACTAATGGTACGAGACAGGGTTGTCCTTTATCTCCCTTTCTTTTTAACCTGTATTTGGAACCTTTACTTTTGTACATATCACAAAACACATTTCACAACATTCCTAGGATTTTCAACACTAATGTACTTTTCTCTGCCTTTGCAGATGACTTAGTTATATTCTTTCAAACTCCTATTTCAGACCTTAAAAAAATAATGACTGCTACTGGGAAATTTTCACTTGCATCGGACTATCTAATTAATTCTCAAAAGACTTATATTTTCCCTTTGAATCATTTGGCACATAAGCCTTACTTATTTCCTGATTCTCAATTCCATATTACATATGAGATTAAATATCTGGGTGTACATATGGAGCATAATAGCTAATCATCATTTTAAAATAACCTATATAAAGTATGGTCATCTATAATGCTAGATTTGCGTAGATGGGAACTTCTGAATTTATCACTTCTATCAAAAGCTGCCATAATTAAAATGAATATCTTTCCTAAATTTTTATACCAATTTAACGCTTCAGATCAAATAATCCCTAAATCTTGCTTTGACAGAGTTAATAAAGAACTAGCTAAATTTTTGTGGTTCCCTAAGGCATTTAGGATCTCTTATTCTAAATTATCTATCTCTAAAGATAAGGGGGGTTTATGTTTACCAAATTTATATCTCTATTACTTAATTGTTTTGGCAAATAAACTTGTGTCCATTTCTAATTTTAATTTTATTCACTACAGTAACTCACCCAATTGGGTTAGGTTATGGCATTACTATATTATATCTAAAAACATAAACCCTGCTGCTATTCCTTTCACCTCTACTGATTTTATGAACACTCTCAAAGTCTCGATTTTCCTCAAACATAAGATCAAAGCTTTCCAGGAATTATTTAGACTTATCAAGATGGATAATTGGGTACATTTACTTCAACCAATTCACCTAAATCCCAACTTCAAACTGGATAATATATCTTTTAACCTTACAAACTATCCCCTTATTAAAAATATGAATGTCTGGACACTCTTGAAATATAAAGACTTATCCTTGGCTGAGTTACGGAAGACTCTGAGTGTCAAGTGTAACTATACTACAATACTACGTCAAATAAGGGATGTGGTTATAACAATTGTGATTTTACTAAGCCAAGAGAACTGGATCTTAATAATTTAGAAATGATAATTAAAACATTATCATTACCTGAGAAAATGTTATCAAAATCTTATAACTTATTAACTAAATTAATACAAGAATCGCCATGTCTTTTCTCAAACTTCTGGGAAAATCACAACCCTCATTTAACTGATAACCAAAAACTCTTAGCTATCAGAAACACCCTGCAATACTCCCCTTTCAAGAAATTGGTCTATACCCAATTAATGATAAATAATAATGCTTATTATACTTCTGTCAAACTTAACAAATTTGACGTGAGCAAGTCTTCATCTTGCCCCTGTTGCTCCTTTCCTAAAGCTGACCTTTTACATATTCTTTGGCACTGCCATTTCTCACATAAACTTTGGACTTCCTTGAAAGTAAGGTTACAGAAAATGGGGTATCACAAATCCACTTTATCATGGGAAATTGCAATCCTACACATACCCACATTACATCTCTCTAATTTGGATACACAGGTGCTGGTATTTATCTGTTCGCTTATAAAAATGTACATTACCAAAAATTGGCTTGATCGTACTAAATTAAATTGGAAAGCCTTTAGTTCAATGGCTTACATGTACATTTCCACTAATAAAATTTTGTGGAAAAGTCCTAAGAAAAGGGTTTTAAATATTAAAGCTTTAGAGAAGGTCCTTTACATTATTAATAATGACTAGTAGTTTTTCATATTCTTTGCCACGCTACACATTCAGGATTTATTTACTCTCATATTTTACTTTCTCATTTTGATTACAATCTCATTTCACATTTTGATTCTTGGTTACCAACTGTATATATTGTTTTTTGTTGTTTGCCCTCACCTTCATGAGTTGTAACGCATTACTACTAGATGTATAAATTTATTCAAATCCTATATGACAATATTCTTAATGTCTTGATTTTTGTTTATGTCATATTTTATAAATCAATAAAAGATTTTTTGAGAAAAAAAAAGAACAGGCACAAAAAAATATAATAAAATACATATAAACGAGGAAGATATCAAAATGGAAATAAAAGACTATATGAGGGAAAGAAAGAAAAAGAAGGAGCAATAGAAGATGAATTAAGTAATATGAGTGATGAAGGGGAAGATACATGGATACGAGTTAAAAGTAAAAGAAATTCTATTGGGAAGAGAGTAAAATACAGAAAGTGCAAATTTTAGAAATATAAGACTGGGAGGAAACAAAAAAGGAAAAAGAATAAAAGCAATACAGACTTTTCCACAAAGTGAGAATCTTACATGTAAATGTGAATAGTCAAAGTCAAAAGTAACTTTATTGTCATTCAGACCATACACAGGTGCACAGCTGAACAAATTTTCATTTCTCCAAGCTCATATACAAACAGAAAAGCACAGAAACACAGAAATAAAATACAACAACATTTACAACAACAGTGACTGAGCCAACAGTAGACACAAAAGCACCCATCAACCATGCATGATCCCATGGACTACAGCAATCCACTTCTTCCACACTGCTGTCATACCCCTATCCTGCACCAGCAACATCCTAAGTCTCAGTCAAGTCTCCTTTGACAACACAAACCAAATCCAATTTAAAACAAAGCTGGCGGACAAAAACTGGATTCCTGCCACCTGCATTCAGCACGATCGCTCTGAATCAGCACAGCCAGTCCAATGATTGTCTCTTAATCGTCACTATCCGCATGTCACTATCACCAGCTACATCTCTGACATCTCCGACAGTCATCAAACCAAACCTGGCAGCCAAAAGTTTGATTTCAGCATTTTGCATTCTACACCTCACTTATCTTGCCACTGAAGGTCCAAACTTCCATTTTCATTTCCAGTTTCAGTTCAACAACCCAAATAAACAAAAACAAAGCAACACTGACATTATGGATACCACAAACACCACAGCACACCTTCAACCATACCAAATGGATAAAAACAGATCACAAAACACAACACGCACATTGGGAGCCCAAGAGGCTGCTGCCACACAAGGTGCCGCCATCTTCCGCATTTTTCATAAAGGATGTTCATTGAAGGTTAGGAGTGTTGGAATGGTATAGACTGTCAGATATGGATATCATAATACTAAATGATATAAGAATAACAGCAGAGGAAGAAAGAATATATGTAAATGGGTTATGGGAAGGCAAGGTTATATGGAACACAGGAGAGATAAATGCTCAGGAATAACAATTTTATGTAAAGAATGCATAGAAATTCTGGATTACAAGTTAGTAGTATTAGGAAGAAAATTATATATATAAGATAGAAAAAACAAATATATATGTGATTACACTTTATGCTTACAATTTACAGAAACAGAGATTATGTTTAGGAAAATACTTGATTATGTTTGTGTAAATATGCAAATAATAGTAGTGGGAGGCTTCAGTTGTGATTTAAGACAGGAGAGGAGAAGAAGGGGCTTATGTAAAGGTAATTTCAGATATGTTCAAAAGCGGTAAAATATACTTATGGAAAAACAAACATTGGACATACAAAAGGAGCAATTTGAGAACTGAAATAGATTATTTTATAGTATCAGAGAGTCTAATGATATTACGTCAAAAGTTAAAATTATGGATTTTTCAGACCATGTAGCAATTTCAATAGAGATTCAAGAAAAAAATAGGCTATATAAAAAAGTAGAAGTATAAAAAGAATGAATGAATCAGATTTAAATGGGTATGTAAAGAAAATAATACATCACCTATGGTTAGATCATATAAACATGAATAGATTTTATAAGCGATGCATCATTCTAAAAGAAAAAAATCTAGAAAAGAGGTATCAGACTGGCAAAGGACAAAAATTATACAAGACAGTTGCAAATATAAGGAAATCAGTAACCAAGTCTTCAAAAACATAACAGATAATAAAGAAGAATTTCTAGAAAAAGAAAAAAAATGCTGTATGAAATGAACCAAGAGAAAATAAAAAAACTGTTATTCAAACAAAGATATTTTTTTACAAGGAAGAAAAGAAGTTGCACCATACCTAAGCAAATTATTAAAGAAAAGATAAGAATAAGAAAGTTAAGGAATGATGAAGGAAGTATAGTTAATACATAAAAAGAAATAATGCAGACAATAATAAGACATTTTGAAAACTTTTTTCCATATGTGAAACTATAAGAAAGCATAAACCTAACTTAAAAAAATAAATGAAGAAGATAATAAGAGATTGGAACACAAAATTACAAAAAAGAATTAAAAAATGTGTTGAAAACAGTAAATGCAGAAGCAGCTACAGGTTTACATAGACTTGAATATCTAATGTACAAGGATATGCAAGAATGGCAAAAAGAATATTTTTAGAGGTGTTGAATGAATGGCTTGGAAAAGGGACAAATAATAAGTATGTAATGGTGCAATGAAATTTATATGGAAAAGGGAAAAAGAACAGACATAAAAAATGGAGACCAGTAGTGTTAAATAATGTTGATTATAAAATTTTATGAAGATAGTAGAAAAAAGAACAGTAAGAAAGGCTAATATGCTAATGAATTAAACAATTTCTGGAATAAAAGAAAAAGGAAGACAAGAACTTTTAAAGATAAGATAATTGGTAGATGATGAAATATCTAGGAAAACAAAATTGAAATATTAGTAGGGGATATAAGTAAAGCATTTGACAAGGTACAGCATAAAGCATTATGGGAGATTTTCAGTGAATATAAGTAATAAAATAATCAACATTTTGAAATCAGTATACAACAAAAATAAAATGAAAATAGTGGTTAACGGCTGACTGAGTGAGACAATATAAATAAAAAGTGGTATTAAACAAGAATGTCCAGCAAGTAGTATTTTGTTTGCATTAATTATGAATGTGGTTGTTACCGAGATAAATTTAGTACTGGGAGGAAGCTAAATATTGCATACCAGAGAGAATTCAGATTCTAGTAATGTTTTCTTATGCAGACAATCTATTAGTTGTTGTGAAAAATAAAGAATGGATGAGTATAGGTATTAAAACACTTGACAAAGAATTAGGATATTAGATTTGAGTATTAATGAGGAAAAGGGTAAAGGACTGGGATTCTGAGGAAAAATAGACAGTATTCAGTTTAATAAAGAAGAAATCAAAATTTTGGGAATAAGATTTGGTAATGAACAACAGAGAGTGACACAATGGAAGGACATAATGCACAAGATAAGGAGTTGTGTATATTTTGAAAAACATTTAAACTTATGTATAAGAAAAAACATGTTTAATTAATTCAGTAATATTAGGTAAGGTGGCACATCTAGCAAGTATATTTATGATACTTTTTGGAATATGAAAAAGAATTATTGAGTGTGTTATTTATATTTATATGGGGATTGAGATTAAACACTATTAAAAGATAATCCTTTATGTTATGAAAAGGAAGGCGGTTTGGGTTTAATAAATCCGATTGTATATATAGGTTCATTGAATGTATATAAAATATTAACAGGAGTACAGGAAAAAGGAAAATTAATAAAAATAGTCAGCCATATTCAATAAACCCTGCACTGTCTGTTTCTAACATGTGTGTGTTGCGGTGTAATGCACACAAGGTAGCACAGAGTTTTATATTCACTAAGCACTATGTAGAGGTGCGCACCACCACACAAACAAGGTAAACACTGTGGTATGCTAACTACAGCATAAGCAGCTGAACTGAATACTAATCAACCAATCCAACACAGAGGAGTTATTCAACAAGCTATAAAGCAACCATGTATTATTGGTGCTAGTTTTCCCTGTGAATTCCAAAACCTACTGGAAAACAGCCACATAAACTAGGCTTCACAGACAGAATGTTAGAGCTGCTGCTGCTTTAATTCATTTGTATGTGCAACAGGCTATAGCCTATACTGCTGCTGCTGCCAATAGACCTAGGCCTAGAAGGAGAAGTGTTTTCATGCCCCATTTAACTTTTCACAACCCGCATGATATGGAAATTGTACAGTGCTACAGGGTAGACAGGGGTACACTACAGAAACTCTGCAACCTCTGCCATCCTCAACTCAGAGCCAGGGCCAACCAAGGGGACCCCATTCCAGTGGAGACAAGGGTATGTGCAGCACTTAGAAACTTAGCTTTAGGTACCTTTCACATGTCACAGGCATCAGCATCCAGACTCCTCCATCAGTTCCTGACTGCTATGCTCTAACATGCCAGTGACCACATATATTTCCCCTGTGCTCCTCCTGAAGAAAGGGCCACATATATGCAAGAGCTCTACCATGTAGCACACTACCCTGAAGTACTGGGTGCTATAGACTGCAGACATATAGACACTAAGGCATCACCCAGGAAACAGGGAAGAGTCTACATAAACAGAAAAGGCTGCAACTATACTAACTGCCAAGTCATGTGTAATGCCAAGAGCATCATCCTGAATGTATTTGCTGGCAACCCTGGCAATTACCACTACTCACATATCTGTCACACCTCCCAAATGTACCAGCTGTTCACCAGGATGATATCCCATAGGGTCATTTACTGGGGAATGTAGGTTATGCACTGGAATTGTGGCTGATGACACCCATCAGAAATGCACACACACCCACTGAAGAATGTCATAATGAGGCACAAGGTCAAACCAGTAATATCATAGAGTGTGTGTGTTTGGGCTGCTGAAGCCACTGTTCCAGTGCTTAGATACATCTGGGGAACCCTGCAGTACAATCCATGGACATGTGCTGAAATATTCACAGAATGTGCCATGCTACACAACATCATCCTGAGAAAACAACTTCAGCAGGATCAACAAGGGGAAGGAGCACACATCCCTCCACCAATGTCAAGGTCACCACAGCCACAGGCAGATGCAGGGTCAGAAGGAGAACCACCAGCTGCTGTGGGTGTAAGCAGACATAGGCATGCTCAATATGCCCTCACATTGGTTAAGAGGCAACACATAGCACACTCACTCACCACCTAGGGGTCTAAAACCTTCCTTCTACACACATATGTATAATAACATTGATGCCAGACAATGCTCACCATCTTTGCCTCCCCATATATTGGCTGTGTACTGCTTGCATCAAACAGGGTCAGCTCTGAAGTAAAACTGTGGTAACTGCTTCATTTACAAAGTAAGTCTTAGAACCTGGAGTGTATTGAGTGATAATATGGATGAGTGGCATATCTTTATATTTCATTACTTGGTACTGCAAGCAAGTAAAAGGTGGGAGATTTGTACAGAAATTATCTTAACATGACAGCAGAGACTTATTTGACTTTTATGTGCCCATTAGTAAGTAGTAGGCCTCAGTCATCAAAGATTCACACAGTCATACCTCTCAAAAGTACTGAAGATCACTGCATGCTCTCAGTTTAGCACCATATGTTTGTACTGGAAAATAATTAAAGAGAGAGAAGTTAGAAAGTAATGATACACATTGCAGTTTCTGACTTCACAATCCTCACAAGATCCTTCATAACAGAGTTAGAAAATGTTGATGCTATCAACTGTCTAACTTTCCAAGACTGATATAAGTCAAAGGTACAATTACCAGTTCAAAATTACAAGACCACAAATGGAGATATACTAAACACTAAGTCAGCTAAGCACCCTGAGCAAAAGACACAAAGCTTATGTATCCCTGAATCCAAAAGCTAGAAAACAGGGATCTGGCACAGTTATAGTAACTTGCACAGGGTGTTGTGTGGGAAGCCAGTAGGCTGACACAAAAGGTCGGTGAGTGTGTGTGATTAAAAAAGAGAAGCAGACAGACATTTGGATAAACCAACAAATGGCCAGTGAGATAAAATGAGTTTTAAACTGCATGGCTGAACCATGTAACTGTTGTGTGTGTGTCTGTAGGAATCTCCCAGTTAAAATTAGTGTGTAAGTGTCTGCATGAACACAGCCAAGCTCTGTGCTAGCTCTACATCTTGGTATGTTGGACAGATATGAACTATGCATGGTAGAGGTGGCAGTTCATCTTTGCCTTCCCCAACCATGATAACTGTCTCTGTCAGGAACTGTGCTGGCACATCCATGCCCACAGTCAGCTGCACTGCTGATACCTAAATGCGACTGATGTCTGCTGGAAGAGCTCCCTTCATGGAGACATCCAGGACCATGACCCTATGGCCTGCCACATCTGGGTGTGAACAACTCATCCACTGATGGAGCCATGAAAGTACTGCCACTATTGCAGTGTGATCAGGCACAGCAGCATTGGGTAACAACAGATAATGTGGCTGACCTATGCACATGAGGAGGCCGTTCCTCTCCTAGCAAATGTTCCATCACAGACAACATTCATTCCATGACAACACCTCTCATTCCATCACATACACCCCTCATTCCAAAGTGTCATTCATCTGATCCATTGAATTGGCAACACGGTAGAGACAATCATGCATGTCAGCCTGTGCCACATCTAGAACCCTGAGCATTTGTCTGGAGTACCCATGGAAACATGCCTATGCCTCCATGATGAGGCTAAACATATGTTAGTGGCATGGGAAGAGACACCTGGATCAGGTGGAGGGGAGACAGCAGGCCTCCTCTGAGCACCCTTACCAAACCTTGTGCATGGCTCTTAGCTCACACTTTGGCTATGGCCAGAGTCAACAGGCACTGAAGCTGCAGTAACCACATTTCCATGATTAATGGCCTCCCCCTTCACCTGTCCAATATCTGTGGGTTCACTGGAATGGGTAGGCATGGACTTACTGGCTGTGTTCAGCGGAATTGCAGGGGATGGCTCTATGTCAACCTCAGTATCAGATTCAACCTCTGCACCCCCCCCCCGACTGTGCCTCTGTTTGGCCACCATCATCATCAGAGTCTGCTGATACATTGACATCAGGTGGCAGAGGTCCCACACTTCCACTGTTATAATCACCTGTGATGAAAAACAGTAAACACAGGAAAAAAATAATATCTACACTACTACAGTCCAATATATGCTAACAAACAGTAGTGCCACCATTTCAGACAGTACAGCAATGCACGCAACGGGCTTGACATCAACATTACGTACTAAAATATTTATTTAAATTGCTCAGCAGTACTGGCATAAAAATGTTTGGTTATCATCTATCAATGAGATTCTCCTTTGTAAGTCAGATGGCCCTGGAAGAAGTTAAGCAAAGGGTAAGGGCAACATCATCACAATTAATGGTAACACAGGGTGTAATACGTTTACACCTTTATATGTCCAATAAGTATACTTTCAACAAGAACCTGTCTAACAAGTCTAACCTAAGCTAATCATAATGAGTCATTAACTGCAGCAATCTTCAATCCCTCCCCTTCCCAAAAATTTCTTGTGACACATAAGTAATGTATTGATTTCAATTGTTTTAGTTTACTACAGTATTCAACTGTTGAGATACCAAAGCCTACCTGGAAGCTCCTCCTGGGACATGCTTGTAGTCCCTGACACTGTGGCACTGACATCCAGTACATGCTTTTTCTGCACTCTCCTGGGAGCTGCCTGGATCCCTGACAGTGGCCAAGAACTCTTCATTTGGTGGTAATGGTGGCTCCATTGCAGGCCCTCCCCAGTAACCATCTAGTCATGGCCCACTGCAGCTGCTCTCCTCCATGTAGATGTGATCATGTCAGTGGTCCAATGGTGCATCTGCTCATATGTTATGCAATGGCTACTCATGGCATTCACACCATCCACAATCTGGTGCCAAATTTGCATTCTGTGTGCCAAATCTCCCTGTCACCTTAGAAGCAGGAAGGCACCATGTTGCCTAAAGGCATCCACTATCACCTGATTTTCATCATCAGTGAAGGGTGGTCTCCAAGGATTGACACACCTGGATGGCATACTGCTAGGTGTCCTAAAAGACAATACACATAAATATCACATAACAAAAAAAAAAATGTTCCTCTTGGTACTACCCAGTGGAGAAACATAAAACAGTCTAGAGATGTGAAATATGAACAACAGGCTGGATGCAAAGAAAGGAGAATAAAAATAGCAACATATCCTTGTTTGTGCCATAACAGTAACTCAGCTTTGCTCCCTCCCAAAAAGAACAGGCAAATGATACATTTTGCTAACAAACCATCTTTGAAATGCTAAAAGTGCTAGCAAAGGAACTGTCCCTGAAACATTTGTACATATTTATCACAGAGCATTCCATTTTAAGGTATTGCCAATCATATATACCTGTGAAATGCCTTGGCAAACATGCCCATGGTACCAGTATACTTCTAACTAATGCATACAGATATGAGTGTAAAAGCCTTTGCTTCAGATTTGTCTTAATTATATTCCAGCAGATGCAATAAGTAGCTGACAAAATGCAAGCATAATTTCTGAAGTTCAGTAATCCTCTGTGCAGAGATATCCAAATGAAATAGCATATGTTCAGTTTTTTCTACATAAACAAGTCTCATCACCAACAGTTTGCCTAGCTACACAGTTGCCTTTTATATGGTGTAGATTCAGGGCTGTTAGCACAGTGAAGATGCCAATGTATTGTGGACTGATTGGAATTGCTGAATCCCAAATACTTGGATCTATGATGGAAGTGTAAACATAGTGCAGGCACTCTCTTAGTTTTTGTTTTTAATGGATTGCAACTGTAAATGATTACTGGTTGGGAGAAGGAAAACACAACAGCATCGCAGGCTGCCTTACATCCAGTGGGTTTGTTGGGTTAGATCTACAAAGTGTTTAATGTAAGGCTGGAAATGTAAGTAAGTAGCACACAATTCACAGGTTGTGTACATTAATATCCAACCTGCCCTTCACTTGTTGACAACTGCATATGATATTATTTCCAGTTAATATCCGCACACATTTTAAGCCCAATATATAGAATGACTTACACACTGCATGTCTCAGATTACTGGTCAGACAACTGAAGAATGTCCAAAAACATAGAGAGATAGACAGAGTTGTATGTTTGCAAGCAATAATCATAACAGGTTGTGTGATCACTAGGTGCACTACATCCAAATATAATAAATGTACAAATAAAAGTATGGTTTCATATTACTGTAGATGATGTTGCAGCTGGTTGTGTGTAGAATTATTACAGTTCCTTGCTGCAAAGCTGTTTATGTGGCAAATAGGTTGTGATGCCCCCACACTGGCCCAGTAATCAAGGAGCCTTTATCCTCACCACTAGCACCAGTGAGAGGTGTGCACATTGAGAAGGATAACAAGTACACACACAATAAAGTACAATTTCCCTTAAGAGCACACAGAGATCACAGTTGGTCTGGGGCTGGTTTCTATCTTTCTTGTTATGTCTGACAGGAATGAGAACCATTACCTGCTGCCCTACAGCATATTCTCTAGCTTGAGCATTCCTGTCATACCAAACCTTTTTCTGCTGGACTTCTGCCAGGTTTTCCTGGCCCAAGCCCATGAGTTCCCTCAGCCTTGTCCTAAGGTTTAGGACATATTCCACAGCAGAATCCTTGTGGTATTCACACTCACCTTCCCACTCATTATAAATTAAGTCCAGAGGCCCTTTCACCCTATGCCTATACAGAAACTCGAAGCAGGAAAAATCTGTGGATTCTTCAGGAACCTTTCTGTAAGTAAACAACAGATGGGGCAAATATTTGTTCCCCTCACTCTTAAACTGGACTGCAAATGCCCATAGCATGGACTTGATTGTAGAGTTTAACCTCTCAACAAGACCATTAGTCTGGGGATGGTAGGGGGTGGTCTTTAGGTGCTTCACCCCACAGTACTTCTACAGACAAGCCCACCAGGTCTGATATGAAATTGGCACCTCTGTCAGTCGGTATTTCTTTTGAGAAAGCTACCCTGCTGAAAACGTCTAACAAAGTATTTGCCACCTTTTCTACCTCAATGGAGGACAAAGCCACTGCCTCAGGGTATCTTGTAACATAATCCACCACCACTAGGATATACTTTTTCCCTGTGGAACTTGGGGTACTCAGAGGACCCACAATATCCTTAGCTACCCTGTAAAATGGCTCCTCAATCACAGACAAAGGCATCAAAGGAGCTCTCACCTCATCTCCTGCCTTGCCTACCTTTTGGCACTGCTCACAGGTCCTGCAGTACCCTGTTACATCTCTGGAAATTCAAGGCCAGTAGAAGTTGTGCATAATACATCTCTTTATACATTTTATGCCCATATGACCTGCAAAGGGAATATCATGGGCTATGGCTAGAAGCGCCAGATGGTAGGCTGTAGACAGTACCAACTGCTGCATTCTCTCACCTTCTAGCCCTCCCTTAGGGGTCCCCTCTGTATACAGTAAACCTTTATCCCAGTATATAGATTCTCCCTTCCCTTGAGAATCAGGCACCTCATTAGCTACCTCTCTCAGGTCTTGTAATGTAGGGTCTGAGAGCTGAGCCTATCTCAGTTCTCTCTTTGTAACCATTCCCAGCTCCCCTTCCACAGGAAGTCTAGCATCCTCTGACAGTGGTGCCTCACTGTCAGCATGGATACTACTACTCACCTCTACCTTTGCAGTTACTCTGTCCAAGGGACCATCAGTACCCACAAGCAGCTGTGGCTCACCTTCACTCTCACCACTACAGGGTAGCTCCCCCCCCTGAAGTAACCACCTTACCAGTCCTGGCTACAAGTGTATGGTCTGACTGGGTCTCCCCAGGCTACCAGACCCACATGCTTGTCTCCAAGCCTGAATGCGTGTAACTGCAGTAATACATTGTACTGCCTCATCAAAATCTTTTCCTATCAGGACATCTGCAGGATGGTAGCTTGGTACATCTGTTGTCTTAAGACAACCTACTATTGGCATTTTGTCTTTCCCACTTACTGGCTCTCTCACCTTTTGTTCCCTACCTTGCCTCCATGGATATCTATATGCCACATGGCCCCACTGGTTGCATTCAAAACATTTAACCCTAGGTCCTGGATGTGTACCTGGACTATTGGCTTCCCTGCTACTGTCAGATTCTGTTGGGGCAGTCTGGGCTGCAAACTGTGGGTTCCTTTAGACCCATGATCAGCACTGGGTGTCCCTTTCCCATGCAGTGATGCCCTACTTGCCAGGTATAGGTCTCCCATCTTCCCCAATTCATCTGAAGTAGCACATTGTCTATCAGCTAACCAGATCCTCATGTCCTCAGGCAAAGTGCTAATGGCTTTTTCATTCACCAAAAGGTCTGCTAGCCCTTAAAAGTGGTGACCTGACATCCACTCATCCATCTATGAAAGTAAGTGCTCAGTTCAGCAACATATTCACACACACTTTTATCTGCCTTGCATCACAAAACTTTTTTCCTATACGTTTTAGGTGTTAGCTTAAAACATTCTAACAAACAGTTCTTAACAGTAGTATAATTAAAACAGCCAACGTCAGACAGTTTAGACATCACAATTACATCGATAAGTGCTTAGCTCAGCAACATATTCACACTATTCACACACATTTTCATCTGCCTTGTGTCTATGCTCACAAAATGTTTTCCTATAAGCTTCAGGTGCTAGCTTAAAAAATTCTAGTAAACAATTCTTAACAGTAGTATAATAAAAAAACAGCAGTATAATCAAAAAATTCATGATCAGATATCTTGGAAAACACAGTTACAGCTTTACCATGGAGTAAGGGGGTCAGGAACCATACCAGAGCCTTTGGTCAGCATCATACTGTTTACATACCCTTTTAAACATATGAATAAAACTATCAAAATTATCCCCCTCTGTAAACTGTGGAAGAAATGTACTGACCTTTTGTGCTTCTGGGGTCTGGTTACTCCCTTCCCCATAACCTCCATGACTCTGGCAAAGAGTCAGCATCTCCTTTTCATGCTGCCTCTGCCTCTCCTTCTCCTCAGCTTCCAGGCATAGCAGTTTATCATTCTCCTCAGCCTGTAGACGTCTCAGTCTCTCTGCTGCTTCTGTTTCCAAATGCCTGGTCTCCATCTCAAGTCTCTTTAGCTCCAGATGGATTTTTACGTCCTCTGCAGAAAGGTTGAGCTGTCCATCTTTTGAGTATTGTACATCTCCACGGCCAGTCTGATCGTCCTCCTGGTTGCTATTCTCTGGTGCAGCTGTGACCAAAGCTGCAATCATGTCTGTTTTAGTCAGGTTTCCATGCACCAGTCCTTTAGCCTGGCACATCTCAGCCAACTGGCTCCTTGACAGCTTACTATACTCCTCTGCTGACATGCTTGCCTGCTCTCCCTGACTAACTAAGCTAACAAAAGAAATAAAGCAATTGTGATCTGAACTCTGAATATTCACTGTGTGGCTGATTTAGGGTAGAAAAACACCTTTAGTGATCACTGTACACAAGCTACAAGAATTTACTATCCACACCACTACAAGCCAATTAGTATGTGATGTAGCTAACTCACCACTATCAAACAATTAATATTTGATGTGGATATCCCACCACTGCCACCAATTAATATGTGATGCCCATGCACTGGCCCAGTAATCAAGGAGCCTCGATCCTCAACACTAGCACCAGTGAGGGGCGTGCACATTGGGAATGATAACAAGTACACACACACATTAAAGTACAATTTCCTTAAGAGTACACAGAGATCACAGTCTGGGGCTGGTTTCTGACTTTCTCTCCAGATCCCTCATAAGACTCCCCACTGGCACAGCTATAGGGTTCCAATCTCAGCTGAGTAGTCAAGCCAAAATCTCGAGTACCCTCTCTGTCCAGCCAGTGCTTCATGTCCCTGCCCAAGTAGCTGACATGCATACACTTTGAAATTTGGTTTATATATAAACACACAGACACTCCTGGGGATTGCTGGCACAGGTTGTCCAGCTATGTCTTCTCCTGCCAGGCTATAAGGTAGTAATCACTGACACCAGCTACTCTTATCAGCTACTAATAAGGCCCTTCCCAAAGGGTGACCAGTTTCACTGTGAAATATTACTGTTATCCAAATAGTAAGTGTGCCGAACAGCAAGACTATTAGAGTGGCTTGGACAGTATCACCAAATGCATGCAATGTACCCTAAGAGCTTAAATTATCTCTACACAAAACAACCAAAGTTGAAAGATTTAAAAATATTTAATAATAAATAATAAAAGGACAAGACAACTCTCATCAATTCAACACAGTGCTAATCAAGAGTTCAGAGGTCACAAGAAAATGCTTAAAACAATATTGCAGGATAGTCTGACATAAATATGAAAACAGAGAGACTAATCTGGCTAAATTCCTATCTAAGTAAGTCTAAGAGAAATACTAAGTTCTAAATAACTACTTACGTACTGAGCAAGCAAGTGATGGTGAGCTGATGTCAGCTTTAGACAAAATCCAAAATGCTCTCTTTTCTTTCTGTCCGTAAATTGATAACACAGTACTGCTGAGTCATTTCAGATTACATCATTCTTAAAAGTTCTGATATAGTTTTCCAGGCTCACAGAACTTAAAATTTACATTTCTTTCTGTAATCTGCACCTGCAGGAAACCACAGCAATAAAATACATTTTACATGTAAAATCTAGTAATTACCTATTGTTCTAAGACAATAGAAAGAATTCCTTAATCCAGACATCCTGCCTCCGAGCTTGAGATCAAACAGTCCTAAAATGCTTGAATGATCAGCTTTCTTCCAGCAGGGTGCACAGTGGTTACACTAATATTTACAAATGACATAGAATTATTTACAAAATTCTATCTAGCTAGGCTGGCAGCCTTCACAGAGGTATAAGGCACCCATCATGTGTTCTGAAGTTTCATTGGAGTGAGAGTTCAAATCCAGATCTCTGTAGGCACATCTCAAGTGAACCATCATATTTTAGTGTATATGTCATAGACTGTTTTTTCTCAGTTCAACTACTTCTTCTTTTTTGTCTTTTTTCCCTTTTCTGTCTTGTGTTTTAATTTTTATGTGGGCCTGTGTTTGCATGATGTGGTGCTTAGTGCAATCATGGGAAAGGAGAAAATGAATGGCAGGTCTGGCTGTGCTTATCTTACTTGTGCAACGCTTGGCAGTCTGCAAGCTGGACAACTGGACCACCCAGGAAGCATGCAACCCAGACAGCCAAAAATAGAAACCCAATGCATTCAATTAATTTTATTTAGTACTGTGCAAACCCACTAAGCGGTGTTGCATGTTGGTTAACAGAAATACCTCAACACTGATTAGTAAATTAGGGAATGTCATGTGACTAGTCCTATGGCAGTAGGTGCAAGTGTAGAGCTGGAGTACAGATGGTCCTGTGTTCTAGTACAGGGTGTGCAAGCTTTTTATTTTTTACTGTTGTGACATTGCACTTTATAGCAATGAACTGAAACATAGACAACTGTTGTTTCAACTTTCTTGTGGCAACAGGTGTAAATGTAGGACTGCCATACACATGGTCCTAGATCCTAATACAGGATATTCCATACACATTTACTGTTGTTCCACTGCCCATTATATTCACTCTCACTTATAGCACTTTAGATAGTGGAGCTGATATGATTTACATGTATGAGTGATGAGGCACCATTATTGTGTTTTCAGATGTATGACTGAAGGTATACTGTGTACTATATTTCTGTAAGTATAATTCTGCTATCTGGACTTGCATGGGCTTCACATTTGCCTATGACACATACACAACTGGATCTATATTGAATACCCTTGTCAGGTCACATACATACATGTGTAACTGATCATACTGTCACCTGTATTAATGTATAATTCCTGACTATGTCTGAGCAGCACATCTGTGGAAAAAATTGAAAATCAATGTTGTGGAAGAAACCGTTTTGTCCTTTATGCCTAGGTTTGTCTCCCACATTGCAAAACTCAATTTTCTCAGTGTATAAATGTAAAAAGGGAACTCATGGGCTTGGCCCATGAAGCCCAACAACAAATATGTCAGGTCATTACATTTATGCTTCCAGTGCATGTTTGCAAATTTAATTCCAATTACCAGTATATATTTCCAGGCTACATCAGTAGACACCCTTCAAACTAATGCCAGGTGTCAGATTAACCTTTCAGTTGCAATTATTTCATTTTGCTTAACATTGTGCAATCGCGTTGCTTGGGTGTGCATACTCCAGTAAGTGTGATAAGTGGAACTGGAGGGAAAACATCAGTCTCCATTGCTTTAGATCTGCTGCTAGACATGGTGTTAGTGAGGAAGGTGCCAAATTTAGAGCACAGAGGTGGGGTGTCCAACAGTTCATAATATTTATTGGACTCCTAGTAAAGCACCACAGCCAACGCTTCTGCAGGTGGACTATTCTGGCTCCCAGTACAAGTCTGAGGCATGGAATAGTTTTGCCCAGGCTATATCCAGTGCCAGTCATATCCATGTACTGGAGAGCAATGTAGGCATCATTTTAATGACCTACAGAGGAGGAAGAAGGATACTCTCGACTGTTGGTTGGAGGAATTTAGGACTGTGGACATCCCACAGCTGTATAAGTATCAACTAAAAAGAGTACTTGTAAGACTTAGCAGGCTGAATATAGGCAAAACTGGTATGCATAATGGTCTTTTGTTCTGTTCTTTTTTTTTTCAGCTGCTTGACATCAGGAGTGCATTGTCTACTCCCATGGGGCTAGACTGGAGAGACTGAGTGAAGCAAGTGATATGTATGCAGCAGAAGAGTAGTGTTTTAGCATTAAAAGATAAAAATATATTTTCTGGTATTATAGAGTTGTATCAAATTTACCATGTATATCCTAACATAAAACCAAGTATCCATGCATTAGTCTGTAGCAAAAACCAATTGTAAGAGTTCAATATTAGATTGTAATCAGAGGTTATGGGTTCAAATACCACAATTCACAACTATACCATACTGTTATTTCTTCAATAATATTTGCATTAAATTAAAACCTCTATACCAGTGGCACAAATGCCCTGCTGTAAACTGTAATCTGTATAACCGGAAAATGCTTATGTGTAATATATGCACATTTCAAGGATTACTTGCAGCAATCTGTAGTATAATGTGCATCTGTTAGGTGGTATACTTAAATGTAGGCGGTATACTTAAATGTAAAACTTAAGATAATAGAGCTTTATAATTGAATTAATGCACTGTATGTCACATATGATGGTGCTAATTGTATCTCTTTTTTCTCTCACCCCAGCTCTTATCTCTCTTTTTTACTGTCTTTATTTTTAAATATATTTATTTTTATTATGTGTCATCAAAATGTGTCCATGTCATCCATGTGTACCACATCACTAAATGGCTACAACCTGATGACCAGCATATCTGGGAGGCAACCTGGCAGCACTGCCACTGCTGCCTGTGAACTACCTGCATCCTCAGGTAGTTCTGCCCTGGAGGCTTGTCCAGTGGTACCCTCCAGGAGCAGTGGCACGGGTGGTAATTTCATCACCTGCAGCAAGTTGCCAGGCTTGGTGTGTAGGATGGTGCACATCTATGCAGGATGGACAGGCTGCTTTCCCTCATGTTTCAAAGGAGGAGATGTCAAATACTCCAGCCGGGTTCTGGAGTGTAGATCACGAGACAAATGCCCGCAAGCCACAACGCCAAAATCAGAAGGCTGCAGCACCACTAGATCGTAGAGCGGTGCGGCGGAAAGAGAGATACACCGTGGGAATCCACGCAGTCGGGAAAACCAGTAAATGGAGACATCTCCTAAAGCATATATGCAGGCCGTCACTCGACAGTGAAAACAGCCGCACTACTCAGCTGAACAAGTGATTATACAGGTCTGCACACATGTAAAACAAAACAGCATCATACATGTTGCACTTCACAAGCATACAAATCCCCCACACACAACCCGCACATAAATCCATGCTGAGGGAAGCTGACAGGAAACCCCAAAGAAGTTGCAGAGTGATACAGTAGGACATTCACACTGTCATTTCCAGCAGTAACAACACCACAAGCATCCCTGCCTATACTCCCCAACAGTACAGACCAGCATAGAGAGCCTGAGCTTTTCAGAACATGTGCATGTGCAGCCCAAATTCCACATACTGGTGGCCGTCTGGCAATGTAGTGGAACAGCAGCACAGAGCAGAGGTAGAAAAAAATGACAGACATTTGAGTTTCAGACTTCATAGCCCTCAGAAAGTACATGCTAATGCAATGCCTGTTATTCATCAACTGACTAAGTTTGTCAGGGCAAGATGTACACAGTGTCCTTGTGTGTACCACTGTTGTTAATGGGTTGTCCACAAGACCGACCCAAAGAGGAGGAGAGGTATGCCTGCAACTGACAGACACTGTCCTGCCAGAGCCCTCCTAGTGTAGTGGCAGGTGGGAACATGCCAACCCTGGCAAGCACAAACTACCTACACAACAGTATGAAAGAAACACTGTAGAAGGGTACACTGACACACAGGGGTAGCAACTCACCTCCCAGTCCACAGCAGCATGTGTGTATTGGGGGGACCGCCAAACCCATCCAATGTCATTGCAGCTGGGGTACACAAGTATGCAGGCCCATGTAGGCAGACAAGGGTGCTACACAGGGATACCTCCCTATGTAACCTCTGTCACTGAAACTGAGAGTGGGCCCCACACCCTGAATGGCCAGCAGCAACAGCTGGGGGTTAAAGGGGACCTGTGCAGTAGATGTTGAACCTGTTTTGCAAGCAAGCTGTGTAGACTCCTACCAGACTACAATCACTTGTCAATCCCACGTTGTGTGAACTGCAAATAGAGAAGCCCTAGCAGACCAGGTAGTAAGAGCAAGGTGGTGTGTAGACAGCTGTACAGGGCCACTGTGGTAGGCAGCACTAATTCAGGTGGTACAACACAAGGTGGTGTATACCAAAATACCCAAAGACAGATAGTGACTTGTACCAGGGACGTGTCTACATCCTGTTCCCTGCTATGCTGGATGTGATGGATACCAAGAGGCCATCAACAAGTGGCATTACCATGATGGAATCTATGTACCTGTATAGCCCTAATCAGCTTGGCAACAGATACAGCACAGTGCCCAGCTAACGGGGCAAACCAATGCTAGTAGTGGAGGGATAATGCTACCATTTAGAGAGTGAAGCACCACCTAAACAGTACTGGGCATGTATCGAGCGGAGAGTAAAGGCCTGCAGAGGTTATGCCATCACTGTTCACCAGGATGAGGGGGAAGAACTGCTGAAATCACTGCCACACCAGCATGGCCCAGATGAAACAACAGCCCAAGTGGCAACACTGTGAGCAGAACTGCGGCAAAGGTTGGTAACCAGCAATGACCTGCCAAGCCTGGTAATGCAGTGTCCTAGGCACTGCGGATGACAATGTACTACAAGAGATGCCTTGCCATGCCACCCTGCTTTGTAGCATAACCAGGGTATGGCAGAGGGCACGTGCATCCATAGCCACAGCTTCAGTAACACTTGCGGATATCAATGTCAGCCAGTATCCACTCCGTAGTGACAGCTTTATCCTCCACAGAAAGTCTGATATGGATGGGACTGATTCACTGGTTCTAACTACAGCACAGAATCTGGCAGATCTGTGTAGGTCTGACATCATTCTTGGGGATGGCACCTTCCTGACATGGGCCGATATATGCCATCAGCTGTATATGTTACATGGGTGTATTGGCACCCCCACCTTAGCAAGGATCGTCCCCCTGGTGTACTGTCTCATGACACGGAAGTCAGAGTCTGCATACAACAATATGTGGGAGATACTGAAGGGTATGGCTGCAGAACAGAGATGCACCTTGACTCCACAGTATATTATGACTGATTTTGAGAGGGCAGCGATCCATGCCAATGGTAAGGCATTCCCTAAGAGTATTCTGAAGTGGTTCCTATTCTATTTTGCACAGATCATTTGGCATCAGATCCAGCATCACCACCTTGTGGCCCTCTAAGGTACGGACACTGCTTTCTCCATTGCCATCCGCAAGCTGATTGCATTGGCATTCCTACCACTGGAAGATGTTATCCCCACATTTCTGGACATTGTGGCTACCTTACCTGACTGTGCTAAGCCTATAGGCGTATTTCTGGACCATCATTATATGCGTGGCTGACCACAGAAGTATGCATCCCACTGCTCAGCACAGCAACACCTGCCATCCTCCTACCCTTTGAAGTTTTGGAATGTGTGTGACGTCTCTGACTTGGACTTCCCACAGACTAATAACCAGTTGGAGGCATAGCATCATCGGGTGAAGGTGTTACTTGGACACCCTACAGTGCGGCTGTCCAACCTTCCGTCTGTTCTGCAGCAGGAACAGAACCTGACAGATACCTGAAGAGAGTCACTTTTGAGGGGGATGCCTGTGACAACACGTCGGAAGGCTATTGTTGTAAGGGAGCGTCGCCTAAAGCACATCTTGCAACATAAGTGTGACTACAGTGATGTGCAGGATTTCCTACGTGCTGTGGCACATTTCTACAAGTTATGAATTTATTTAGGTTTAGTACACACCAAGCACTACACGCATCACTTTACATGTTGTGTTAATAAAGGCTTTGCCCACAGCACCCAGGTTTCACAGTACCACTTTCATGCCCACTTGGCATCCTGTGATGGCCACTTGTTCGACTGACAGTCGCACATGGTGGCTTCTGGGGGGGTGCAGAGTGTATCACTGTGGGGGTTTGTGTCTGCCACCTGTGGTTAGTGTGCAGGGGGCTCCTCTATTCCCACAGCAAATTGTCCACAGGCATTTGTCACTGCAGCTAAACTGCCAACTTGCCATGTGTCCACATCCAGCTGTCTCACAGGGGAGTGTCGCACCGCCTAGGTGCCTGAAACCACTCCAGCCACCAGCGGAGTAATATGACAATGATGCAAATCCAGTGGTTGAGGACTTGATCTCATTGTCTCCAAGGTTGATGGGCCCAGGTTGTCCTCACCCTTAGCCCAATCATGGTGTCCCCAACCTTTTTATGTCCATCACCATCCCTGTCTCTTGTCTTATTTGTGTTGTCTGTCTGCAATTACTTCCTCACCTACCCAACTTACCGAGAAATACCTGTGTCCCTTCTCCAACATTCCACTCTCTCTCAAATAAAAAATAAATGGGCCCTCCATTTTGCACGTGTCTTCTTGACACACTTGATTTAGTCCTATTGGCTATACAATATGATTGGGTTGTGGTCACCTCTCTCTCTGGAGGTGACAGTTTACACTGTTACATAAATGGATAGCCATGGTTCTTACTTACCTCCCTCTGGCAAATTCCTGTCCTGCTTTCCCTTTGTTCTTCCCCCTGCTTGCTCCCCATTTCGCCACTTTACTATCTACCCCATTTTCACCACTTTATTCTGGTCAAAAAATAGAATCACACACAACACACATAAGTTGCTGAAAAAGCAATGGCTTCCTTCACTTTTTGGGCTCTCTGTTTGCACAGGGGTGTACATCACACACCAATGAGCAGCAATGGTGAGTGATGGCTAAATGCTGTGGTTATCTTCTCACAATGTCACTTAACCCCATTGTGCTATGCCAACACATATCAACACATGTACTATAAAGAACTCATGTCATTGTCTTAACAATGTTTATGTAAAAGTATTCAGACGTATACTAGGCTAGCCACTCAACAGTGTAAAATATGACTCTAGGTGATCTGGTCATGTTGACTAATGTCACCAAAATGGGCATGGGTAGTTACTGGTGATAAGTGAGTTGAGGACCTGGCCTACTGTGTCCCACACCAGGTCCCCTTGCTAATGGTGGGAGGGGTATATGTGCCACTATTGGTTGGCCAGTGTGTGCCCACCATAAAACCTAGCAGCCATGGGTCAATAAGCTACTGGCCCACCAGTGTCTAGTTGCCCAGCCTGGGTTACCTGGGATAGGTCTGTTGAGTGAAAGCTGGATGTAAAACCAACCAATCCGCCAAACGTGAACTGAGAATTCATATGCTTAATGTAGATTCACTGACAGAACACAGCCTGGAAGTGAATGACATGATGATACAGAGGAGGCTGGACATCCTATCTATCCAAGAGTCAAGATGGAAGGCAGTGCAGCAAAGCCACTTGGCTTGGGATCCAGACTCTAGTGCTCAGTTGGGGATGAGCTAGCAATGGTGTAGGAATTGTGGTGAGAAAGAGGCTTCAGAAGGCAGTGAGTGATGTCATCAGAATTAATGACAGGCTCATGGCAGTTAAGCTCCAGTGTAATGATAGGGCACTGTTCATAATCTCAGCATATGCCCTACAGCAAGGTTGTGATAACAAGGTAAAGAGTACATTCAGGCAGCAGTTGCAGGACCTACTAGATAAAGCAGGATACCATGAATTGGTGTTGATAATGGGTGACTTGAATGCACATATCGGGATAGACAGAACAGGATATGAGAACCGACTGGGTCCACATGGGTGGGGCAATAGGAATAAAGAAAGATAAGCCATTCTAGACTTCTCTCTGGCAAATGGCTTGATAGTAGCCAACACATGGTTCAGAAAGAGAGACAGTCACAAGAGTGGCCAACCTGCAACTCAGATAGACTTCCTCCTAGTAAGAAAAAAGCACTGGGGTAGAATCCATGATTGCAAAGTCATCCCCAGTGAAACAGTTGGCCCACAGCATAAACCACTAGTTGGCACAATCAGCTGCAAGCAGTGGTCAGAGAAGGCTCTAAGGTCAACAGAGACCAGGCTGAAGAACTGGACGTTGACTGGAGAGACAGTACAATAGCTCAAGGAATTACTCAGGGCCCTAGCACCCCGAGAAGAGGAGGAAATAAGTGGAGTTGAACATGAATGGCAGCACCTAAAAACAGCATGTGTTAGGACTACAGAAAAGATATGTGGCTGAGACAGGTATGGAAATAATGTATATAAGGAAAGCTGGTGATGGAATGCAGCAGTCCAGGAAGTCATCAAAAGAAAGAAGGAGTGCAGGAAGACGTGGGAGATAGAAAAGACTAACCAGGCTAGAAAGGACTACTGGTTGGCCAACAAAGAAGCTAAGAAAGAAGTTGCAATAGCAAATAATAGGGAATTGGAGGCACTCTACCAACTTCTGGAAAGTGACTCAGTAAGTGGCACAAAGAAACTATATCAGGTTGCAAGGCAAAGACAGAAAGATAAAGAAGATAGTCAGACACCCTTCATAAGGGATGCCAGCAACAACCTGCTCACCAGTCCACAGGACATCAAAGGCAGATGTAAGGAATATTTCCAGCAGGTTCTGAATGAAGAAAACCCCACTGAAGCTGCACTGCCCCAGAAACAGTCTATGATGGGAGAAAAGAAACTTACCCTAGAAGAAGTAAGAACAGCACTAAGGAAAATGAAGTCATGGAAAGCAGCAGGCTCAGATGAAGTCACAGCAGATATAATAAAGATGGTGGGTGAGATAGGGGAGAAATGGCTCCTGAGGGTACTAATAGCAGTGTGGAGAGAAAGGCTTATCCCAGGTGACTGGAAAATAAGCATACCCATGCCAGTGTACAAGGACAAAGGGGATATCCACAACTGTAGGCAGTACAGAGGCAGCAAACTCCTATCACATTGCCTGAAAGTTCTGGAGAGGGTAATTGATAAATGGATATGCAGAGTAGTAGAATGTAAGATGGGAAATGAGCAGTTTGGGTTCAGAATAGGATGCAGCACAAATGACCTGATGCTTGCAGTGAGACAGATACTTGAGAAGAAGCTAGAGATGAGGAAATAGTATAACTGGGCATTCCTAGATTTGGAGAAAGCATATGACAAGGTCCCACAAAAGCTGATGTGGGCAGTACTGCTGTGGTTTGAAGTCCCAGGAACATTGGTAGAATTAGTGCAGGCTATGTAGAAGGACCCAATGACTCAAGTACAAACAGTATTTAGCCTCACAGAGGTGTTCCTAGTGGGAGTGGGTGTACATTAGAGTTCATCTCTGATCTCACTGCCATTCATACTGGTGATGGACTACATTAACAAACAGGTTGATGGGGACATATCAATAAAGTTGCTCTATGCAGATGATGTGGCATTACAAGCAGCCTCTAAGCTAGATCTTTAGCAAAGGATAGGGGAATGGAATGCAAAACTGAAGGCACATGGGATGAAACTAAGCACAGATAAGACAATGGTAATGGCAGCAAATTGGGGAAATCAGAAGCAGCTGAGAATAGAGATAGAAGGGGAGTAGTGGAACGGGTTAACAGTTTAAGTATCTGAAAGGGCTGGCTGAGGAGAAGGGTAGTCTGAATGAAGAGGTCAAAGCTAAAATCAGAGGGGCTGCAGCCAACTGGCATAAAGTGTCAGGTGTAGTCTATGACATAAAAATGCCAAATAAGCCGAAAAGTAAGGTGTACAAGACAGTGGTGTGATCAGTACTACTGCATGGTACAGAAACCTGGGCAGTAAAGGCAGAACAGTTGAAGAAGCAAGAGGTGATGGAAATGAAGTGGCTGAGACAGGTGGTAGGATGCACACTGTGGGACAGGTGAAGAAATGAGGACATAGGAGCAGAAGCCAAAGTAGCTCCAATTGCAGAAAAGATCAAAGAAAACAGATTATGGTGGTTTGGGCACATGTGCAGAAAAGCAGAAGACAATCTGGTGAGGAAGATTTGGGACAGGCAGGAAGAAGGTAATAGGAAGTGAGGACATCCAGAAAAAGGTGGCTGGATTGTTTGAAAGAAGATCTGTGACAGTCAGGCATAAGTGTTGAAAAAGGCAGGAGTGTGGCACTGAATTGAGAGAGCTGGTGACAGTTAACATGATATCCCAACCTCATGTAGAAAAATGGGAAGAGGGGGGATGATGATGATTATGATTCAGAAGTATTAGATACACCTGGATTTGAATCCATTGTCATCTAGGCCCAAATAGAAAAGTATGAATACATTAACATGTGCTGCCACAGAATCAGTTAAGCAGCAGGTGTGTTTCATAGACACAATTCTAATTGTCAGACTTTAGCAATGTGACTCATGTTTGTGCACTGAATAGCTATGTGCAAGCATGTGTATCTTGCATGTGTATGCACTTTGCCAACCATCGTAAACCGCTGCTCGACGAGCTATGGAAATGTAAATATTGTTATGTATTACTGCTGTTTAATGTCCATTTCCTGTCTATGGCATGAAATTACATCTGGAAACATAACAAACTGAAAGCCCTATCTAACAATGTGTCACATATTTAAAATACAGCCATGTGTTGCCACCCCCACCCAAGCACTGCAACCCTTGTGTTTCAGTACTTCATCCACACATATATCAGCTATACTGCAGAAAGTAATATCAAATGCTGTATGATATGCAATGCACATCAATGTGGTAACATACAGAACTGCAACTATTGACCCATAAGCCTAAAAAGTCTTATCTGCAAGGCTAGGGAAGAAATCAGCATGGACCTTTTCCACAGGCAAATAGATGACCTTCAGCACACTTGACCAAATCCATTTTGTTTGGTAGATCTTACTTATTAAATCTTGATTACTTCTTTGATACTGACCCCAAAGACCTGATGAGGGATAACAGGACAAACCGCCTATCTTGAGTTATCCAAGGTCTTTGACAGAATCCTCCATTCATGTCTCATAGTAATGATCTCCCATCTGGAACTTAAGCCATACATTACTAGATGGATAGCCAAGTGGCTCACCAACAAAACACACGCTCCCAAATTTGGAGATTGCACCACCACCACTAGCCCACTTACTAATGGGTTACCACAAGAATCTGTGCTGGGCTCTCAACTGTTTGGAAACTACTTCTCTGAAGCCCAGACAATGGTAGTTAGTCTGTGGTTTACCAAGTTTGCAGATGACTGTGAACTGAACGCAGTCATATAGAGTCCCCAGTGATGGTAACATATTACAGAAGGGGCTGACACAGCCAAATGATTGCTGGCAAACTCATGGACTGAACATTAAAGCATACAATGCCTCATTGTCCCCTATGGTAATGAAGTACCTCTGCTAATTATGATATACATAGCATCCCTCTAAGCTCAAACACAGTGTTGCAAAACTTGGGAACACATGTTTATAACAACCTACACTTTCATCTTTATGTGTCCATAGTGGTGAGACATACTTTCTGCATTGCTACAACGTCATACAACTGAGGAAGTCATAGCTCTGTTGCACTCTGTCTTTATCAGTCCACTAACTGAGTACAATACTCCCTTCTGTCTGTACCTCACCAGACACTTACAGCAACTGGACAAAACACAAGAGGTTTGTGAGTGGGAGAATCCAGAGCCTACAAACATTACCTATATGGAAAGACTGAAAGGTCTGTTACTGTACTCAGTATCATGTAAGCTGCTGAGAGGTGACCTATGCCTGGCTTACACATCAGTCTGAGATCCTGACCTACTGGGAATGCTGGACATCTGTAAATCAAAAGGGACAAGAATAACTTGCCCCAGCATTCTCAACCTAGCCTGTGACATAAACAGAACATGCTGGGGATATATATATATATCTATATATATATATATATATATATATATATATATATATATATAAATAAATATATATTTTTATTTTACACCAACATGTGGGGCATTATTACCCTAGTCTCCTCAACATACACTGCTGATGTCATCAGCTATAAAGTGTTGTCTGTGGCATACCAAATCAGACTTGTGCCATGATGCTTGTATACAGTACTGAATTCTGTAGTCTGTGTGTTTAGATAGGTAGGGGTTTATTTATTTATTTATTGCATTTGATTACCGGGATAGTCCACTGGGTCTAACAAACCTGTTTTCAGTAGAGGCCCGGGGAGAAAAGCTCCACAGTAGAATACAGACAATTTAAATAATACAGTAATTGTATATAAACAAACATTTAAATAATTCTAGTCTCACTGAAGTCAAATGGGTGTGCTCTTGCTTAACATTACAGAGAGCATTTTACACCAACATGTGGGATAATGTTATTACCCTATTCTCCTCAACATTCACTACTGATGTTATCTGCTATGAAGTTTAGCCTGAGACACTCTAAGTCAGACTTGTGCCATGCTTCTTGTGTAAAGTACTGAGTTCTGTAGTCTCTGCACTTAAATAGGTAGGGGTTATATTCTCAATGCAGTCGACTGTGTGTGTGTGTGTGTGTGTGTGTGTGTGTGTGTGTGTGTATGCACTCTTGCTTGACATTACAGAGAGCATTTTATATGCACGTAGGACACTGTTATTAGCATATTAATTTCAACACACACTGTTGACATAATCCGCTATATTAGAATTGTGAATATGCGGTACTACCACCAGGGCAGGGTCAGAGAATGGCCTAGAGGCCAAGCAGATGTCACCTCATCCTATGCAAAACAGAATACTGTGACATGGCTTTAAATCTATCCACATACATCATGGCATGGTTTGTAAGCCCTGTGTTTGTTTTATAAGAAAGTCCTGTGGTCTTTTCAGCTGCTACATGTGTCTGGTGAGGTACATGAAAAAGACAGCATTATACTCAATTAATGTTCTGGTGATGTTTGAGTACAGTGCTGTCATGCAATCCTAAGATCGAATATGATGGCATGACTTATGCTGTGCACAGCATATGCTTTCCATACCAGTGTGGACACTTGGTGGTTGAAGTTCAAATTGATATCTACATTTATTTTTATTTATGTATTTGCAGTTTGTTTACCAGGAACGTCCATTGGGCCAAAATGTGCCCATTTTCAGTGGAGGCCTGGTGGGAAAAGCTCCAAATACAATTATTACAAAGCTAATATCAACAAAGTTAACAAGTACAATACAAGTTTGAAAAACTACATGTGCTTGCATCACTAGGTTTCAGCATAGCAAGACTCTTTTCAATTCTTTGATTAACATGGAATTCCAGTTTTCAGATGGACAACATAAAAAAGACACATTTCTGCATTAATATGTAAATTGTGTGCCTTTGTCACCTATAATTTGTCTGTGTTACCCCCTCCTGTACTATGTCACCATCATAGGTGGACTCAATGATTGCACCCAATGTGCAAGAATCAGCAAACTTTGTACGCCAAAGGCCATATACTTTATCCTGAACTGCCAAGAAATAGAATCCAAACAGTGAAGGGCCAAGCACAGATTCTTGGGGTTTGCCACTGGTGACAACTCTACTGGTATAGGTTGGTTTACTAACTTTCACAGTATGTGTTCTGTTGGTGAGCTAGTTGGTTACATCAGCATGCATCCATCTGAGTTTGGGGAACATCACCTGATGCCTGCCTGTATAGAGACACCCTGACTCTCCTCATCTGTGAGGCAGACCAACATGTCACCATGGACCTCTTCTAAATAGACACTAGTAATATTTCAGCTGTGTGCAACGGTTTGCTATCATTATGTCGACGTGCATTTGCACGGCTATGAAGTATTCGAACATCAGATGTTTGAATACTTCAAATTACGGCAGGTGACATGGCGAAGGTTTGCATTGCGAATGAACTGTGCATTCGCAATTCTAACTTTCGGTCATGGGAGGATCGCGGTACAGTGCGGTTAGGAAATGCATCCCTTTCCTCACTGTAGTGCGATCTCGGAGTTGGAATATTAAGTTTGGGGGGTGTGGGGGGCACAGCCCCCAGAGAGGTGCAGGGGGTGCAGCCCCTATAACTGTGTGTTTGGTTAGGTAGGTAGGTGATTATGGGAAGGGTGCTGTGTATGCCATAAATGTCGCAAGTGACATTTTCGACAATACACCCTAGTTTTCGAGTTTAATATTATTCGAAAATGTTCATTTTCGATGCATAAATTCGAAAATAAAGACATTATTTATTTTTACTTTCGAATTTATGATAGTAAACCGTGTGCAACAGACATGTGTGAGTTGTTAATGCTACATCATGTCTATTACCTCTGATAGATATCCTCAAAGAAGTCATTGAGGGCATGCATGATGATAACACTATCATCTTGTGGAACTTGACCAGGTCAAGGCATTTGACACAAATCCACACTGAAGTATTCAATCAACACTGTCATATGTGGCCATAAACAGCTATATAACCAAGTGGGTAGACCAGTGGATCACATACGTGGCATCTCACTATGTTGAAATGTGTGAAGTGACTTATATTTCAGGTCCAGTGATCAGGTCTGTACATCAGGGCTATCTGCTATGTCCTTTCCTGTCCATTATTTAAGTGATAGACATCACAGATGACATACACATCATGTGTCCAAACAGCTGCCTGAAGGTCTACAGACTGTGGCTAATCGTTGACTGCAACTGTGATATTAACATAATACAGACAGTATCAACACTTACCAAAAATTGCTGCCACAGCCATAATAACACCTGAAATGACAAGAAACATGGGGGAATTTGTTAAGTCAGGAAAACAAACACACAACCCAAGTACAATGTGGACATCACACCCTATAATCAGACCAATAGGTATGTAACCCATGTTCTGGGGTACATGGTAAGTGGAAAGTCCACCAGCATGTGGTCACGGTGCTGAGTATCCCTTGAATGTAACACAAGTACTGGGTATGTGAAGGACTTCCACATCAGAGGCCATAATACCTTAATGGTTCCCAGCCTTCATTACACCAATAACTGAGTACAATGCACCCTTCTTCATGTACCTCCCTACACATCTTCCAGTGATGTATAACTGAAGTGTACAACCTTTGTCACACTGAGCTGTCACACATCTTATTGGCCATACCTAACTATTCTTTTTGACACATACATGATTGTCTGATGGTGTGGAACACCTATTAAATTATTACATCAGATGCATCTGTGCTACCTGTTCTGCTGATGCACATACTACATACATAGATGATTGGCAACAGTAATGGCATGTATATCATTCATGACAGTGAGGATTGTGTGTATATATATATATATATATATATATATATATATATATATATAGTATACATGGATTTGAGTGAACGGCAGATGGCCGATCGGAAAATGTTCGACAGCAGTTCTGAGAATGTGCAGAATTGCAAACACAATGTAGCCAAAACACAAAATATCCCCCCATTTTTGACCCATGGTAGTGCTTGTTTAGGTGGTAGAGTGGACGGAATTGTCGAATTCAGAGTTTCATTCGACATTCCGACCGTTCGGCTGTGGGAGATTCGACATTTCCGGTCAATGTTATACCGGATCAAAGAAAGGTTGTTTGCTCAAATGCATGTATTCTATATATATATATATATATATATATATATATATACACACACACACACACACACACACACACACACACACACATATGGGTCTACTTCATTTCACTGAAAGCTCATTTCACTGAAACTCAGTTGCCTGTGCACAATTCACTGAAAGCTTATTTCACTGAAAACTCATTTGACTGAAACTCATTTCGTTGAAAGTTATATATGGCCTTTTCCCCACTGTAATGCGATCCTGAAGTTATTATATAAAGTAACAGGGGGGAATAGCCCCCCACCTATTTTAAATGTTTAAAACCATAGATATGGATACTTACAAGTCCAATGAATAACTCTTTCCAGAAGACAATATATAACCAAACTATGTGAGGGGCTGTGCCCCCCACACACACCCTTACTATATTATACTAATTCTAGAATCACACTACAATGAAATGAGTTTCAATTAAATGAGTTTCAGTCAAACGAGTTTTCAGTGAAATGAGCTTTCAGTGAATTGTGCGCAGGCAACTGAGTTTCAGTGAAATGAGCTTTCAGTGAAATTAAGTAGACCCACACATATATATATATAGGGCTCCTATTACGTGATCGAACTTCAACAAGTTCGAACCCTATATGGTCGAAACCATATAGTCGAACTTGGAGAAGTTCGAACACATTAAAAAAAAAAAAAACTTAAAAGTAAAATAAACCCTTGCAAGCAGGGGGGCAAGCCACCCTGCACCCCCCCACACCCCATGCTCTTTAAATATACCAACCGGGACCCCACTATAGTGCGGAAGGGAATATTTACCTTGCAGCAGTTAGTGTAATGTTGCATGTTTTTTTTTTAATTTTTTTTCAGTGTTCGAAGTTTTGAAACTTCAAACAGACATATGCCATGCATACCAGGCAACTAGCCTGTATTGCTCATAATGTCGCATCCAGGTATAGCATTGTCCCTTCTCACACCTCCAGTAGATGATACAGTGCCAAGACAGTGTGCGTAGTTACCCTCATAGAGTGTATATATATGATAATAGTCATTCAAGTGTGTTTGTGCAAACTCATCTTTTATCACTCTAAATCATGTATGCTATGTCAGAGGGATGGGATTAATGGAGGTATTATTCTGTTATAGTCCATGATTGTGGTTGCTTATTTTAATATTTTCCATGAGCCTTTACCTGTACCCCACTTGCTGGAGACATCCTCTAGGCAGGGGCAGCTCGTGCTATAAAACTGCAGGAATGCAGCCCTCCCACCTAAAAAACAAATGAAAATAAAGCTGAGAAACACAAAAACAAACAAACAAAGTAAATTCCCGGACGTCTGCGCATGCGCGCACGCACTAAAATAGACGGGAACATGCTCAGACTGCTTTCTCAGCAGTCTAGATAGGGGGAAAGGGATCTCAGCCCTAAGATGCCCAGCAGTCTGTGTGGTGGTGACGTCACGGAATGGAGGCAGGACTGCAGCAGCCTGGACCAATCATGAAGAATAGGGTTGCTTGGCATGAACCAATTGCTGTGGCGACAAGGAAGGTGAAGCAGTTATCTAGGCCATCAGCAGCAAGGAAGGTAGTTATCTGGACTGTTCAGGATGGACTAGGGCAAGGTAAGCAGTGTGTGTACTAATCGCGAGGGAGGGAATAGGTATGTGTGTGTGTGTGTAATGCCCCAGTTACTATATACTGGTGGCTAGAGCAACCTCATGGTGGTGTGGTAGGGAATACCTCAGGCTTGAACTCTGTACCTAGTTTGCAGGTGTTAAGGGCCTGAATTCCCTACCCACCACCATTTGTAAAAAGTGTGCAGATTTTTGCCTCATATTTGATCTGTTCTGTTCCTCATAATATCTGTGGTTTCTAAATGTTTAAATGCTTAGTTATTTGATGGACCAGTGCTAGCATTGTTGCCTTACAGCTACAAGTTCTTAGGTTTGATGCTGGGGTGCCTTCTGTGTGGGGTCTGCATCTTCTACCTGTGTTTGTGTGGGTTTGCTTTTGTGTCCTCCCATGTTACAAAGACATGTGTCTGCACTCTGCATTATTACTTCCTGGGCCTCTGCTGAAAATTGTTTTTTTGCCCCAAGTCAGACTGTCCTGGTTAACAAATGTTAAATAAAATTGACAGGCATTTGAATTTCAGACTTCAGGCTTCTGAATGTTTAATTCCTTAAATATTTGATGGTGCAGTGGTAGCATTTTTGCCTTACAGCTACAGGTTTCCTGGTTTGATTCTTGGTTGGGGTGAGTTCTGTGTGGAGTCTGCATCTCCTCCCTGTGTTTGTGTGGGTTTGCTCTGGTGTCCTGCCATTTTACAAAGACGTGTCTGCAGTATTTCTCCCTGGTCCTCTGCTGAAAATTGTTTTTGTTCCGTCAGAAGTAAAATTGACAGGCATTTCTCCCTGGGTCTCTGCTAAAAATTGTTTTTGTTCCGTCAGAAGTAAAATTGACAGGCATTTGAATTTCAGACTTCATATTCTTCAGAAAATACATAGTAACACAAAACCTTTTATTCTAGCAATTTTCTAAGTTTATAAGATGAATATTTGAAATTTGTCCCTATTTTTGGGACTGTATTCCCCCATTAGTGGCTTCATCCAGGTTTCTTGTGCTAAGGTTGACAGCTATGGCAAGAACTGAATTCACTGAATATGTTTGAGGGCTGTATTCCCTCATTACTGGGTTTGTCCAGGTGTTTTGTGCTAAGAGGTTGACAGCTACGGTGAGAACTAAATGATAGCCATTTAAGTTTCAGTCTTCCCCTCTTTCACAAAGCAGCTGATGTGGCGTAGTGGTATGTTGCCCTGACTGTTTTGCACAGGGACCTTGGCAGTAAAATGCATGGTGGTAACAGCATTTTATTCTATCAACTTTCAAGATTATACAAGCAATGTTTAATGTTTCTGGGCATTTGACCCTCCCCCCAATAAATTTTGGCTTTTTCCAGATTTCTTGTGCTGCGAAGTTGAGATGCAGTTGAGCATTGAGTAGATTTTACAAGGAGCTGAGAGCTGTAGGGGAAGAGAAGATTTGTGCTTCTTATACTGAGTCTGTTTGCATTGTTAATAGCGCAACAGGTTGTGCACTTGCTTTTGATGCAGAAGGCTGTGGGTTCTACTCCCACAAGGAGTGGATGTTGCCGTACTAAGAATGTCCTCTTTGGTGAAGATACTAACTATGAGCCTGTTATTAGTTTGCCATCCATTTTCTATTGCAATATTACTAGCTTATCATTTTTTTAATGTAATATAGGCAATTTATTCCTCAGGGGCAACAGACACTATTTTTCAATTAAACCATAAAATATAAAGGTGTTTTCTAGCAGCAACCTCTTCATTAGTTACAGATTTCTTTAATGTGGAATTATTTAGATGACTTTTACTTCAGAGATTGTGCATATGATAATGGTGGACTGTAGAAGTTTGAGTAGACTTTTATGATGTAAATGTTCTGAACTGGGCAGTTTTGTCATTATTGGTGCATGCATTTTGTTTCATTGTTTACTGGAAAAATGTTCTGAATTGGGCAGTTTTGCCATTATTGGTGCATGTGTTTTGTTTCATTGTTTACTGGAAAAATGTTCAAAACAATAAATTTAAATTGCCCTCTAACAACTGTACTGCATTGTACAAGGAATATAATTTAGTACAATCAGGAAGGTGTATCAAAGAGCACACGTATGTTTCATGTGCAAGGGGCCTATGATTTGAAAACAGCCCAAAGTTAATGTTTATCTGCCACTGGCAAAATATATTTTCTGTGAATATGGGTTTTGATGCTATTTCGATGAATGTGAGTTTCAAGGGCAGAGAAGTTTTAATGCTAAGCCTGTTTTCATTGTGAGACTGCATTGCTTTGTTTAGAAAATGCCTTAGTGTTTGTGCTGTAAAATACAAAATAAAACTTTCAAATGAAATCCAAATCATTGTAGAAGTAAATCAGCATGCACATTAGTGTTTATGGTAAATGGAGTGAAATAGCCAAGTAATGGATCATTGGAATGGCTGCAGGGGGGAGGGCTCCATTCGACCATGATTTTGTGAGGGGGAAGGCCGGCAAACTCAAAGACAGCCCCAGCTGAACTACACCTCTCAACTGTCCATATTTTCAGAGAATGAATAGATTTTTGCTTCTTATTTTTGGTTTGTTCCTCATAAAAGTTGTGGTTTTCTGGCAAATCATTTAGGAATTAAGTCACTAAATAATGACACACTGAGTTTCAGACTTCATAACCTTCAGAAAAATGTATGCTAAAGTAAGACCTGTTATTCTATCAACTGTCTCAGTTTATACAAGAGCAATTCTTAGTACTGTTTATATGTTCCCCCAATATATTTGGCCTTGTCCAGATTTATTGCATTAACAGGCTGAGAGGTACATGCAAATAAATTGCTTTATAGAATTAGGCATAGCCAAACCTCTCAACTGTCCCTGATTTTTGCTCAAAATGTTGCTCTTCCCCTAATAATCCCTCCGCGAAATAGCAATTTTGGAAGAAAACATGGAGGGTTTACAATTAAGAAATAACTGTAATAATCAGAGTTATAGATTACTTTTATTTCAGAAATGTATGTAGATTCTTTTATTTTGTCAGCTGCTCAAGTTAGCAGTACTAATATTTAAAAAGTGTCCCTTCTTTGACAGGTTTCCAGCTGTATTGTGTGGCTATTTTATATTTTTGAATCACATTTTTGGTCCATTTTTCATAAAATTGTGTTTTTTTTGGCAAATTAGTGGCAAACCATTAAAGACTGAAGTTAGAAAATAATGATAGACATTTGAGTTTCAGATTTCATACCTTTCAGAAAATTCATACTAATGCAAGACCTACTGTTTTATTATCTTTCAAAGTTTATAAGAGCAATATTTAAAAACTGTCCTTATTTTTGGGCCTTTGTCCCACTTCTATGTATGGTTTTGTCCAGATTTCTTGCTATGAGGTTGAGAGGTATGACAAATGTGTCAGGGTCATCACAGTCAGCCAGAGACATTTCAAATTGTGACATACTTGTTGCACCCCACTCTCCCATGTAGTGACTCTGGATGTGTCCAAGCAAGGCAAGGAGCAGTTATGCAGTATAAATGTGCAGAGTATCCTCCCATCCAAGGTAGACACAAGTACTACAGTGGCTTTTCATCTGTCCTTGATTTTGCAGAATACTCTGGTTTCTGTCATATTTTTGTACTGTTGATTTATGATTATTACTCAAAGTGCCTGTTGCTCTGTGTTTAAGTAGCAATGCTTTAATGACCATCAGGTAAGCTTGTCTGAGATTGTTAAGATACAAGTAAGATTTAATAAGCATACTGTTAAAGAATTGCCAACATTGAAAGCCTTTCTGTTGTTGCCATGCAGAAAATACTTAACTAGATAATGTATAAGCCTTGGGTATTGAAATGCATATGACAGTATTTGTAATAAAGGACAGGATTACATTATTTTAAGAAGCTCATTACACTTGTTGGAGACTTCCAGTCATCTCTGCAGGCTTTACCCGTAAACTAAACAGAATGCCAATCATTAATGTGTGGTCCATATCCTGTGCAGTAATCCTTTAAGCAATGTATGTTGAGCTTATTTCCTGTTTGCTTTTCATTTTTTACTTTGATCATGTTTTCCCCACAAAACAAGTAGATAGTTGTTGTCAGGCAGCAGGTCTTTTTTGGATAAGAAACATTTTTACAAGTGGGGGTATCACAGAGATTGCTACTTTCAGCATGTTACTTGGTACTTTAATAAAGCTGAATATAAATTATAATTAGAACTGGAGTGCAAGGAGAAGTGGTTTGAGTTGAGTGCTGCTTGTTTTTCTTATACTTGACTTTGACTGGCATTCCAGTAATGTATTTAAAAAGTAATTTATTTTTCATGCCTCACAACCTTTTTGTTTCCATCTAGATATTAAGTAAGCTGTCATGCAGCCAATGCACTGAAATATTTTTATTCTTCTACACTTTTTTTTGTCTTGATTGGACTTTCATAATGATGGTTTGGCACCCAGGGCAGCGTATTTAATTAAAGTTAGTTTTTGTGATTTTGAGCATAGCTCCTCCCCTTTCTCATTGGCTGCACCCCTTTCCATTGACCCCACCCATTCAGCTGTCTCCTGCAGCCCCCCTTTGATTTGAAGTCACCAGCCATCACTGCCTCTAGGATTACACTCATATTCAGGCATATCAGTTTTCATAGCTTCACAATATGCACCCTACCCCAGTTGTATGTCAGATCCCTGATAGATTTCCTCTGCATTATTCTTGCAAGGATGCTTATCTCACACAGACATCCTCCCCATTGTTATGTCACCTTGTGTGACAGTCACATAAAACACTTTTTCACTGTATAGTCTCTACTGTACCATATAGATATGTGACTGGTGTTGCTGCTACAACCATCTTCCATTGACAAGCCCTCATCTGCTGTACATTAGGTTGTTTCACCTGTCTTCTTTCTCTATGTTCATTCCTACAATTTTTCTGTGCATCCCTATTCAATACACACACCTCCCCTGAGCGTTTATTTTACATAGCTGTCCATGTCCCATTACACATCATTTACACAGCTTTACACAACTTCATTACAGAGTGCCAGGAATGGGATATCACAATACTTTGCACTGTAGGTATGCTGTCCTGTACTGTGATTGGACCATATATTTCACATTCATACCTCTCAACTGCCCAGATATTTCCAGGATGTGTTCCTTATCAAATCTGTGGCTTTTTACCATATCACTGGGATAATCTCAGGACTGATGTGATTCAATATTACATACTCATACCTCTCAACTGTCCTGATTTTTGTAGAATGTCCAGTTTTTGTCTCATATTTTTTATCTTTTCCTGATAAAATGTTGGCTTTCTGGCAAATCATTGGTATGTCACTGCAGATTGAAGTAAAAAAATAATGACAGACATCTGAGTTTCAAATGTCATGCTCTTCAGAAAATTCATGCTACTGTAAAACATATTATTCTATCAACTTTCTAAGTTTGTAAGACCAGTAATAAAATCTGTCCCTATTTTTGGGCCTTTGTCTCCCCATTATTTAGGGCTCTGTCCAGATTTCTTGCTGTAAGAGGTTGAGAGGTATGTGTGAGTTTCATTCTATCACATTTCTATGAGATATCTATGTGAAATATGTCCCTATTTTTGGTTAATTGTCCCCGTATTATGTTGGCCTTTGTGCAGATGTGTTGAACTAAGAAATTGAGAGCTATCTGTGATGCGCTGGTGATCATTGTGGCATTCCACGCAAAGACCATAAGTGCTCTGTTTTAAACAGGATTGCTTGCCTTACATGGTTTCCTGATGGCAACACTGTTGCCAGCCATGGAACCTTGCTTAGATGCGGCACGCGGGATGAATATGCATTTTGCTGTGGTGTGTGCTACTGCTGACCATGCACCACTGTGCACACATGTAAGCTCTGTTTAGACTTCACTCAGAGCCTACGCAGAGTTTATTGAATCCCAGGGCACAGAAGAAAAATATAAAGCAATACAGGAAAAGCTTAGATGTTTAAAAAGAAGTAAAGGAATTACTTTTACAGAAATGAAAATATATTAGGAGAAAATATTATTATGGAAGATTGATTTAACTAATATAGAAAGGAATAGGAAAGAACAATATAAAAATTTATTGGAAAAATCTTATTATATTTACCCTTGGAGGCACTTGGAAGAAAAAAAAGTAAAGCTGCAAAAGCAAGAATGAAAAGATGTGAAAATATGTTTAATGTTTAGATTTTTTGTGGAGATTGTCTATAAATAGGCTTCCAGTTAAGGCAAATATGCCATATAAAAAATAAAAGATAAAGTCTGTATATATTGTGGGGAATTAGAGACTACTGAATATGTTTTTATTTAATGAAAAGAGTAAATAAATTGTGGGCAGACATATGTGGTAAAGAATGTTTAAAATGATTGAAAAATGTTAAATGTATAAATATGGACATGATAGGATATGGATACTATGAAAATATGAAACAAAATGATGGCGATAGATTAGATGAAAATTTGTTTTTATAATGTGGATTGTGTGGAATGAAAGAACAAAAGAGATAAAATGTAATGGGAAATGGATACTGTCAGAAATTTTGAAGAAAATAAGATTTTGAGTGTGGAAAAAGGAGTGGGGGAATTGAAAGTGTAAAAAAAATGAAAATATGTAAGTCAATTGTAAATACAATTGTAAATGAGCTGTAAAATGTGTATATAGAATGTATATATTGTATATTGTGAATTTTAATAAAGGACCCCTATTTGCTGTGGGAAACTGTGAATCTTTTACATCCACCTAAGCTACCACCAACACAAGCATATGGGACCTCTGTTTAATGTCTCATTTGAAGGATGACTCATTCAGGAACGCAACACCCCCCCTTATGCAAAACTGCAGTGTCAATGATCAATCCACCTGGTATGGGAATAGAACCCACAGTCTTCTGTACTAAAGCACAGTCTTCTGTACTAAACGATAAGTGTGCTAACTGTTGCACTACTGATACTGCACAGGAAGTTTGAGAGAGCTCTCTGTCATACCAAGTTGTATTTAAGTTGCAATATAGAGTTAGGTCTGTTAATCTTGTATTTATGTTATCAGTTCTTTGGATTCAATATGTAATAGTGTCAGCACTTTTTACTTTCTCTAAGTCTTTTGTGTTTCTGTACTATGGTGGGAATGGACTCCATTCCTATGTGAAATTAGTATTGCTTCCATCTTGAATGTTAGCCAGAAGTGCTCTTCACAGCACCCACAGTGTACCCAGTATTAACTCCTTCTGCAATTCATATGGAGTTACATGCATCAATAACATATCTAAGTATGATTGTATATTCTTTTTTATAAGACCCATTGCTGCTACTACTATTGGAACTGTCTGGGTATCCTTCTTCCACATTGTCCTTCTTTCTGCCTGGAAATCCTGATATTTTTTTACTTTGTGTCTTTCTGTAAGTAAGATTGTAGTCAGTGGCTGTAAAAATTTCAATGATCAGTGCTACTTTTGTCTTCTTTTCATGGATTACTATATCTGGTTTTCTCGCATCTATTTTTTGAACTGTTGATAATGGGTGATCCCATGTGATATAAACTCATCATTTTTTATAATGCTTTGTGGTTCATATTTCCAATGTTTTTCAGCTACTTCAGTATTATAATGTTTGCATAATCCCCAATGCAATAGTCTTGCCACATTATGCCTTGCAGTATACAGCCCTTCTGCCATTAGTATGTCACAACCAGCAACAAAACGTGTGACTGTTTCCAATTCTGTTTTACAAAACCTACATTTGTCTGTTTCTCCCACATGTTCAATGCACTTTGCAAACTAATGTGTATGTAGTTCACTATCTTGGGCCATCAATATTAACCTTTCATTTTTTGGTTTAAATTCACCTTCCCTTAACCATTCCTCCATTCAACCCTCATTAACATGAGGTTGTTCCAATAGTTTTCTGTACTTGCAACTATATTTATATATTTTCTACATTTCTTGCCTTCTCATCTGATCCTTCACCTTATATTCTTTCTTTTTGTTTTTTGGCACATTCAGTTGCTGCCTCACTTTTATCTACTTCTGGTTTGATTTCCATTCCTACTTGACACTGATATGCTTCTGCTAAACTAAGCAGAGAAATCATCTTAGACTTATTTTCGTCATATTTTAAAACATTCACTATGTTTGGGTTTTGTGAGGTCAGCAGATATGTATGGAGATCTATACATGTAATCAAATTTGAGGATGCCCATACCGCCTTCAGAAAGGGGAATATATAGTCTTGGTATACACAGATTTTTATAAATCATTTGATAAGCATGAAGCATCCTTCTTGTTTTCCTATCCAACTGATCCAGCATCTTTTGGGGCAAGTCAGTCATTCCAAAACTGTAAGTTAGGACAGGAAGAGCATATTGGTTTATAGCTTGGAGTTTGTTTCTAGATGTCAGAGCTGTTTTTAATAGTAATTTTAGTGTTTTAAAATATTACTAAGTTTTATTCAAATTTGTTCATATTTTATTGTTGAGCCTTCATCAATTCCCAAATATTTATACACCCCCTCTTGCTCAAGTTATTTTATATCACATTCCTGCCACAGGCTGATGTTTTTTGGTGCTGCAGCTTTCCGGCTTTAAAGGTTGCTTTTGTACATTTATCAAGACAAAATGACATTCTTATAGCATCTAGAAAAGCTTTGACCACTTACAGTTGTGCTTTCAGTTCCTCTTCTGATGAGCTATACAGTTTTAAGTTATCCACACAAAAGAAGATGAGAAGTCTTTATATTTTGTTGTTTTCTGGGAGCCAAATTGTACCCATGACTTAATTTGTTAAGTAGGCAGATTAATGGGTTAAGGACAAGACAATAGAGGAACAGTGACAGAGAGTCACTCTGGAATATCCCCCTTTGAATTTTTAATCCTAGAATAATACCTTGTCCTTTATCATGGCTTAACTGCAAGGTGGTTTACCACTGTTTTATGTTTGCTGTAATGTAACCGATCTGAGATGGATGTATTTTATACATTTTAAGCACTCTTTTATCCATGAATGTGGGATAATGTCAAATGCTTTTTTTGTAGTCTATCCATGCCATATTTAGATTCTTCCCCTTTTCTCAGTTCTCCATTATGACTTTAACAACAAGCGATCCTTTGTTCCATATAACTTTATTTTGTTACCCTTTTGTTTTGTTCCATATGACTTTCTTTTGTTACCCTTTTGTTTTATTGCCATGATTGAGTTTTCTTCTAAATGGCTATAAACTCTGTTGTCATCAATTCCAGTGTATAGTTTAGACATCATCATAGGTTCATAGGTTCATAGGTTCATACTAGGCTATCTGCCCTAGGGCATTTATAAGCCTAGCCAGAGTGTGTGTGGCTTTCACCACCCCTTAGGATGAGAATACTATACCCATTAGTTTGCTGTGCCTCTGTCCAGCAGTGATACAGAGATGATTCCCGGGGTAAACCTACGATCTCCCATCCACTCGTCAAGATTTCTCTTGAACAGAGTCAGTGAGGGGCTCTGCCTCACATGGACTGGGATTCTGTTCCATAGTGTAGGGAGTCTCTGGGTGATGAATCTGTCCCTCCAGCACATCCTATTTATATCCGTGTTGAGGTTTAAGTCTCTTGCTCTCGTGGCTCTGGTGGATTTGGATTTTTTGAGGTGGAGCATGTCCATTAATTCCGGGTTGGACATGGCCTTGTATTTCAGGTACAGATCACCTCTGAGCAGACGGTATGTGACTGAATAGAGCTAGAGTTTCTTCAGTCGGGCATCATATGACATATGTTTGAGCCCCTTTATCCTTTTGGTGAGGAACTTTTGGGGTCTTTCCAACTGCTGCAGGTGTCGGGTAAGGTACATTCCGAATGGGGCATTGTACTCAATCATTGGTCTGATAAGTGAAGAGTACAGGGGTACAATGACCTCTCCTGATCTGGATGTGAATCCCTTCATGATCAGGTGGGCAATGTAGAAGGTCTTCCTAACCACTTTGGCAACGTGAGTGTCAAAAGAGAGGTTACTGTCAACTTGGGTCCCCAGGTCCCTGATAACTTCTTCCGTGTTTAATGGATTACCACCTATGTGGTAATTAGGGATTACCTTGTTTTTCCCAAAGGGTATGACTACATTTTTTGGCATTTAGCTTAAGGCCATGGCTCTGGCACCAGTTATCCATTTCTATGAGACCTTTCTGGAGGATGTCTGTGTCTGATGGAGTGTCAATTATGGTGCCCAGTTTGCAGTCATCTGCAAATTTTGTCAGCCACAATCCCCCTATGTTTGCCTGAACTTCAGAAAAATAAATGCCGAACAAGAGGGGGCCCAGGACTGAGCCCTGTGGGACACCACTCGTGACCGGATTAGAGTCTGACATGGCACCAGCAACTCTAACCCTGTGTGTTCTTTCCTTGAGCCAGTTTGCAACCCATCTTGTGACATATGGGTTTACATCTAAGCTGGTGAGCTTTTCTATGATGCCCGAGTGGGGTATTGTGTCGAACGCTTTTGCTAGGTCAAGGTAGGCTGTGTGAACTGCCTTACCCTCATCAATGGCCTTAGTGACTGTTTCGAAAAAGTCGACCAAGTTCAAGAGGCAGGATCTGCCCTTGACAAAGCCAAATTGGGTAGGATCCAGTGTCTGTAGGTCCCCAATGTCTTTATTTATGAGTTCCATTATGATCCTCTCCATAGCTTTGCAGACAAGGCTCATCAAGCTTATGGGGTGGTAATTTCAGGGTCTGTAGAAGCACCGCCTTTGTGGAGTGGGACCACAGTTGCCGTCGCCATTCTTTGGGCGTATCCTGTAGTAAGGCTAAGATTAAACAGCAGCCTTATGTGTGGGTTTAGTTCCTCATTGAGTTTGTGTAGCACACAGCCGGGGACACCGTCCGGTCCCATTGATGCTGTGTTTTTGCTTTAGAGAGCAGCTCTCACCTGGGCATCTGAGATGTTTGGGAGGCTAGACTCTGGTGGGATAGATATTTCTCCTTTTGGGGGAGGGAGGGAGAAATTTGCACTGAACCTGTCTGCCAGTATGTTGGCAATGTCTGTGGGTTCAGTGATTTTTTATCATTTTGGACTAATTCTGAGCATATCTGGGAGTTTCCACCCGGTTTCTAACATAGCTAAAGAAGGCTTTATGATGCGTCTTTTGTGTCATTAGCGATTTTTCTCTCAAAGTTGGCCTTGGATGATTTTATGAGTGATCGTAGTTTTTGCTAGTATTGATCAGAGATGCCTTCCCATTTAGGGATTTTGCTCTGCCATGTAGTAGCTTTCTCCTCTTGTTGTAGAGTTTGTTTATGGCTGGAGTCCACCAGACCGGGCCTGCCTTTGGTGGAAAGGGTCTTGATTTTATTAGGGATTGCTTGATCCATACATTCCTGGAGGTGCTCATAGAAGGCATTTGTAAGGGTTTCAGCAGCGTGGGTTGTGGTTTCCACTGGCTCGAGGGCCTTGAAGGATACCACTCCAGTCTTAAGAAGTGTGAAGTTTGCTTTTGAGAAGTTCTTCACTGTGGTCTTTTTTGCTGGGGGTGGGGTTGGGATGTGGATCTCCAGTGAGATTAATTTATGGTCTGATCTCACCAATGAGGGATATACTTCCGGTGTGGAGCATTTTGTCCCCATGTTTGTGATGATCAGGTCTAGTATATTTTCTCCTCTTGTGGGAATGGTGACTAGTTGTTCCATAGCATTTGAGTTTATGAACTCAAGGAACCTTTGGGCTAGGGTGTTGGGGCTTGAGTAATGTTCCCAGTCTATGTTTGGGTAGTTGAAGTCACCCAATATGATGGTGTTTGGAGAGACATTCATACTCTCCAGTGTCTTCAGGAAGGCTGTGTGGGTTTCCTGAGTTTGAGAAGGTGGTCTGTAGCATGTTACAAATTGTAGGGCAGTTTTACCTATGGTTAATTGCACCTGGATGGTCTCCGATGCTTTGTGCGTTGCCACTAACCTGGAGGTGTGGGTATCCTTTATGAATATGGATACTCCCCTCCTTTTGTGGTTTGGTCCGGCTTTTGGCGGCGGAACGCATGATATGAGGTATAACCTGATAGTGCTGGGGTGCTCTCAGGAGCCTTGAACCAGGTTTCAGTCACAGCACAGACATCGATGTTCTCCATACTGAGGAGGGCTTGAGTGCATCTTGAGGTTTAGACTTCTGGCATTGAGCAGTATTACCCTTAGTTTTTCTCCATTTTGTTTTCTAGGGCGGTAGGTTTATCATTTGAGCCTTGCCTAAAAAGGCACTATGGGGTGGCAAGAGCCTTTGCCCATATCCGAAGCCCGGGTGACAGGTGCAAGCCATCCCTTGCGAAGCAGCGTGGCTTGTCAAGCATGTCATCCCAGGCAGACAGACATTTGATCCCCTTAGAATGACACCAGTAATTAAGCCAATTATTAAAGCTGATCATTTTGTCTCTGTATTGTGGCATCATTCTTGGTGAGAGTAGGATACTGCTCAGGGTCAGGGTCATACCGGCCTGGGCTACATAATCTGAGAGCTCCTCTATGTCTCTTTTCATGTAGTCCAGGGAGGTACGTCTCAGGTCGTTCACACCGGCATGGACAATGACTGAGTCATACTTGTACTTGCTGTGGAGTGGCCTGAGTGCTTGTGTTATGTGGCGGATTCTAGCGCCTGACAGGCAGCTTACTGTGATCTTTTCCTTGTTCAGTCTGGTGAGTGGGACGTCAGTGTGTCTGACTATGGAGTCACCTATAACAAGTGTGTCTGGCATTGTGTTTGGCCTTAAGGACTGTGACTGTTTAGCACACTGACTTTGAGAACTATGTGCTGCATGTCTTATGTCTTGAGGTGGCAGTTGCTTGGGTGTCTGCTTTGGAGGCCTCTGTAGTTTTGGTAGATTTTTGATCAGTGCCTCCGAGTATGTCTTTGTGTGTTTATGTGTTTGTTTTGCAGTTGTGATAGTTCTATGTGAAACTGGGTTTGTGGTGTGCGTGGTTTCCTTCTCCTCCTGTCTGGTCTTGCCAGTCCTGAGTTGAGAGAGCTCAGCCTCCAGTTTGGCTATATAGTTGCATCTCTCACATGTATTTGTGTTTTGTGGGAGAAGGAGTGGGTTGTCTGTGTACATGAGGCAATTGTAACATTGCCTCAAGATGAGATTCACCAGCTGAACAGGAGAGGACGCTAGCAACTGACCCTTGACATGCTAGAAAAAGTGAAAAAGTTTGCTGTGTAACTGAGTCAGAAGGGACCTATAGGGAAATGGGTACTCAAGGGATTCTAGGCTAATGTAGTACTTTGTTTAGTATACAAGTACTTTACCTATATAAAAATGCTTTAGGAGCAAGTGCTGAGCTTTACCTATATAAAAATGCTTTAGGAGCAAGTGCTGAGCTTTTGAGATAGAGAATAGACTGTTTAGATTGCAAGTAGAGAAGTTCTAAGGGAAAAATTGAAAAGCAGACTTTACGGAGCCAGAAATAGTTTAACCTTGTTTAACCAGCGCTGCCCGATGGTGCTCTATGGGCAACTCCGCTAAATCACTTCAGCTAAAGCGGGCTTTATAGCAGGGGTAGAAAAGAGCTAGGAATTGACCCAAAATGGCCAATAGACTACAAGTTTCTGGCTGGAACCACTGCTCTAGGGACAAATAGGCTGCTCAGTGCTCCCCACTCCCACTGGTGAACAAAGAAGCTTCCCTTTATCCAAGTAAGGATATGGAATAGCACAGGAACCAAGCCAAAGCCCAGAGATCAGCAAACTCTGAAGACTGGACTATTCTAGTTCAGTAAGGCGGGAAAACAAGATTTTTTTTTTTTTTTGCAGAAAACAGAGGAAAAACAGACAGTAAATGCTATAAATGCTTTTAAATGGCTAGCGCACTTGAGTGTGTTAGCCTACAGGTAAAATTAAACAACAAATAACTTTTTAAAAGTGCAAAACAGTTAATCAACACAAAAACAGTTTAAATAGAATGCAGAGCTGTATAAACAGGCGAAAATGCAGTCACTAAGCAGTAAATAATCAAAAGCCAGAAAAAATACTTAAATCAGGAAAAGTCACTCTTTGCTCTCTGCTGCTTGTAGAACTCTGCAGGACACCACGAGGAGCTGTGCTGAGTTGAATACAAGCTGAAAAAGCTAAAGTGGGCTTTATTACAGGGGCTGAAAAGAGCTAGGAAGTGACCCAAAATGGCCAATAGACTACAAGTTTCTGGCTGGAACCACTCCTCTAGGGACAAACAGGCCGCTCAGTGCTCCCCACTCCCACTGGTGAACAAAGATGCTTCCTTTTATCCAAATAAGGATATGGAATAGCACAGGAACCAAGACAAAGCCCAGAGGTCAGCAAACTCTGAAGACTGGACTATTCTAGTTCAGTAAGGCAGGAAAACAAGATTTTTTTTTTTCTTTTTTGCAGAAAACAGACAGTAAATGCTATAAATGCTTTTAAGCGGCTAGCGCACTTGAGTGTGTTAGCCTACAGGTAAAATTAAGCAACAACTAACTTTTTAAAAGTGCAAAACAGTTAATCAACACAAAAACAGTTTAAATAGAATGCAGAGCTGTATAAACAGGCTAAAATGCAGTCGCTAAGCAGTAAATAATCAAAAAGCCAGAAAAAATACTTAAATCAGTTATAGCAAATGCAGTTATAACAAATGCTCTGAAATATACTGTATATTTCCAAAATGTTTGAGAAGGACAGTCAGAACACAAAAACGTTCAGGCGAAGAAAAAAAAAAAAGCTTTGTTTTACGTTTTGAAAGGGAAAAAGGAGGAACAGAAGGCCTTATCAAATGTTCTCTCTGTATTAAGCAGAATGAGCTAATGACACTAGACTGGGAGGTGTGTCACAGTAGGGGCGGGCAACTGCAAAGCCACCAAGTATAAGAGCAAGACACCAACAGGGAGGGAGGGTGGCACAAAATAGCCTACAAGACAGCAAGCACTACAGAGACAAATGAAAGTTTTTAAACAGATAAGGATTTGTGAAGATACTGAATAGACAAAATGCTTTATATATATTAAATTGTGAACACAGTAATCTGTAAAATTAATCAAAAAAAATCAAGATACTTATATTTTGTAGCTCAGTTGCAGTCAACAACCTCTCTAGTCTGCACTGTGTGCAAAAGACAGAAACTTTTTTTTTACAAGAACACAAAAGAACCAGCCCCCACTAGCCAAGAGATAATTACACAGAGGAGATGTTTCAGTTTACACAATAGCCTCCAAGACAGCAAGCACTACAGAGACAAATGAACGTTTTTAAACAGATAAGGATTTGTGAAGATACTGAATAGACAAAGTGCTTTATATATATTAAATTGTAAAAACAGTAATCTGTAAAATATTCAAAAAATCAAGATACTTATATTTTGTAGCTCAGTTGCAGTCAACAACCTCTCTAGTCTGCACTGTGTGCAAAAGACAGAAACTTTTTTTTACAAGAACACAAAAGAACCAGCCTCCACTAGCCAAGAGATAATTACACAGAGGAGATGTTTCAGTTTACACAACAGCCTACAAGACAGCAAGCACTACAGAGACAAATGAAAGTTTTAAAACAGATAAGGATTTGTGAAGATACTGAATAGACAAAGTGCTTTATATATATTAAATTGTAAAAAACAGTAATCTGTAAAAAATAATAAAAAAATCAAGATACTTATATTTTGTAGCTCAGTTGCAGTCAACAACCTCTCTAGTCTGCACTGTGTGCAAAGGACAGAAACTTTTTTTTTTACAAGAACACAAAAGAACCAACCCCCACTAGCCAAGAGATAATTACACAGAGGAGATGTTTCAGTTTACACAATAGCCTACAAGACAGCAAGCTCTACAGAGACAAATGAAAGTTTTTAAACAGATAAGGATTTGTGAAGATACTGAATAGACAAAGTGCTTTATATATATTAAATTGTAATAACAGTAATCTGTAAAATAATCAAAAAATCAAGATACTTATATTTTGTAGCTGAGTTGCAGTCAACAAGTTCTCAAGTCTGCACTGTCTGCAAAGACAGAAACATTTTTTTACAAGAACACAAAGAACCAGCCCCACTAGCCAAGAGATAATTACACAGAGGAGATGTTTCAGTTTACACAATAGACTACAAGACAGCATGGACTACAGAGACAAAAGTAAGTTTTTAAACAGATAAGGGTTTGTGAAGATACTGTATAGACAAAGTGTTTTATATATATTACATTGTAAAACAGTAATCTGTAAACTAATCAAAAAAATCAAGATACTTATATTTTGTAGCTCAGTTGCAGTCAACAACCTCTCTAGTCTGCACTGTGTGCAAAAGACAGAAACTTTTTTTTTACAAGAACACAAAAGAACCAGCCCCCACTAGCCAAGAGATAATTACACAGAGGAGATGTTTCAGTTTACACAATAGCCTACAAGACAGCAAGCACTACAGAGACAAATGAAAGTTTTTAAACAGATAAGGATTTGTGAAGATACTGAATAGACAAAGTGCTTTATATATATTAAATTTTAAAAACAGTAATCTGTAAACATAATCAAAAAAAATCAAGATATTATATTTTCTAGCTCAGTTGGTGTCAACAACCTCTCTAGTCTGCACTGTGTGCAAAAGACAGAAACTTTTTTTTTTTACAAGAACACAAAAGAACCAGCCCCCACTAGCCAAGAGATAATTACACAGAGGAGATGTTTCAGTTTACACAATAGCCTACAAGACAGCAAGCACTACAGAGACAAATGAAAGTTTTTAAACAGATAAGGATTTGTTAAGATACTGAATAGACAAAGTGCTTTATATATATTAAATTGTAAAAACAGTAATCTGTAAAAATAATCAAAAAATCAAGATACTTATATTTTGTAGCTCAGTTGCAGTCAACAACCTCTCTAGTCTGCACTGTGTGCAAAAGACAGAAACTTTTTTTTTACAAGAACACAAAAGAACAAGCCCCTACTAGCCAAGCGATAATTACACAGAGGAGATGTTTCAGTTTACACAATAGCCTACAAGACAGCAAGCACTTCAGAGAAAAATGAAAGTTTTTAAACAGATAAGGATTTGAAGATACTGAATAGACAAAGTGCTTTATATATATTAAATTGTAAAAACAGTAATCTGTAAAAATAATCAAAAAAAATCAAGATACTTATATTTTGTAGCTCAGTTTCAGTCAACAACCTCTCTAGTCTGCACTGTATGCAAAAGACAGAAACTTTTTTTTTTTTACAAGAACACAAAAGAACCAGCCCCCACTAGCCAAGAGATAATTACACAGAGGAGATGTTTCAGTTTACACAATAGCCTACAAGACAGCAAGCACTACAGAGACAAATTAAAGTTTTTAAACAGATAAGGATTTGTGAAGATACTGAATAGACAAAGTGCAAAAGGCACGTTATTGGTCTATAGCTTTTAGGATCACTTGCAGTTTCATTCTTAAGTAGTAGTATTGTTTTTCCTGTTGTTATCCAGGTTGGCATCTGCTCAGGGTGCACATATAAATAGTTCTTACTAGTGGCTAAACATTCATGTAAGAATGTTAATACTTTGAGCCAGAAGTTAGGTGCTGCATCTGTGCCTGGTGTTTTCCATTAAGAGCTTTTCTTAACTTTGTTTCAATCTCTCTGGCTGTCACCTCATCCCATTTCATATCCTGTACATTTGAACTTCTTATTCTTTCTTTTACTTCTTCTATCCATTCAGCATCTTTGTTAGGTTTCACAGGATCTTCATAGATATTTCTCCAAAATGTACCTATTTCTTCATTTTTGGTGACGTTCCAATCCTCTTTGCCTTGTTTTCCAATTCTCTATAAAACATTTTGGGTCATCTGGCTCTACTCGACAGAGGCACTGGAAACTAAGGTCGGGTGGCACGATGCCAGGGTAATCCTTTGGGCTAGGCTTGTAAAGGCTTGAGGGCCATTAGCCTTGTTATCTCCTATAAACTTATGAACCTAATCAATAAACTACTTATTTTGTACTTTTCCTTTACATTTATCTCATATCTTCCAAATTTTTCTGCCTGTGCTGATATTTTAATTTATTATTTGAGATAATGCATGATAGAACCTGGTCTGGTCTGATACTGTGCATTGTTTTTATCACATCTATCTTTCTGAGTATTTTTGTTGATCTGTTCCCTCTTCTATGCTCTTATAACAGTGACACTTCTTGTCATAATTGCTTTATAGTTTTTTATATTTGATACTTCATGGTGGCATTTGATTTCTCCTCTTTCTTTCCATTACTGCCCTTTGTTTTTTTGTGGTAAGACTTTATCTGTTATTAATTTAGCTGCACAGTAATATATCCTATTTATTTCTGTTATATTGCGTGAATTTCTATAAACAGTCCTAATTACTGTCTTCGTCTGTTTTTATCAAACCTCTGACTTTTTGGGTTTTATTGACTTTTTCTAGTCTATTTCTTTCATTGATCTTAATATGTCTGTTCATATCTATTAAATCAAGCAACACTTCTCTTAGATCATTTTTTTCTAAACTGAGTTGCCACATTTTCCTCCTCCTGCCCTTGCTATGCAACTCCAATTGAACATTCGTACTGGTTTCCTATGGAAAGCATCAAAGTATCTTCATATGGCAACTGATCAGATGTTTCCTGCTCCACTGGTTTCTCCTTAATTTGGAGATCCATTGCTCTATCCTGTTTTGGTGTTGTCAGAGTTAGATCTTCTACACTAAATCCTTCATTTTGTAGGCATTCCATAACTTCTGCTTCTATTTTTTAACGTCTGCTTTACTAATCCTCTGTTCTATATTCCCTTTTTGTACTGTTATTTTTTTTTACTGTGAAATTGACTGTATTTTCCTTTGAATATCTTTGGGGCTTCTTTTTTGTATTGATTAATTTGTCTTTCTCCTTTGCATAAATATTGTACCATAGCAGAGCGCTCTTTCTTTCTCCTGTTCATATTTCGCTTTCATGTATTTCAAAAATCTCTAGATTTTGTTCTTTATATTTTGACACTTCCTCAGCCATTTATTTTCCAAATGGCCCAAGGTTTCTTGGTCTTTATATATAATGTTTTTCATAGATTTACTGTATTAATGACCACAAATTTACACCTGAAGCTTTCAACAGTTTTCTTGTGCAAGTATTTTTCTTTCTTCTAATCTCTTTCTTAATCTTTTTGTATAAATTCTGCCTGGAAATTCTGGGTGTCTTGCATAATAGTAACAATACATAATTTCTTTCTTATCCTCAACAGTCCACTCTATCATCTTTATGGCTCTTTTTTGGCCTATCAGTTTTTGTGATGTTTGTGTGCAACTACTTCCTTCTACAAAAGGGGGGCATCCTCCCCCTGGGCCTGGCCTGGCCCCATTGTAGGAATGTTTCCATATCTTGAGGATTCTACACTGTCATTTTTTTCCAATCCTGGCACCAGTGCACTTATCAGGATTTGGCACTTTTTTATCTTGGGTCTTGTGCACCCAGCTATTTTTTGTTAACCTACCATGACTTATGCTATATTAAATACAGTCTATATATCAGTGTCATCCTGGTGAGATTTTGTAAAAAACAGAGTCCACCTCATGAAGGTACTCACCAAGACTTGAGGATGAATATAATTCCAGCAATACTACTCTCCTTTGCTTCCTGATTTATTATCTTTCCATTCAGACCCTCTCCCCATTTGGACCCTGCACCATCTCCTGTACCATCTTACTAATACCTATTAATCCAAAACTTAACCTTGCCCCTAGCCCTAACTCTGCACCTTTTCTTTCAAAAACCTTTCTATAACACTACCATTAAACATAACTGCTCGGACAAACATACAGAGATACACACATTTACACACGTGCCACACTAAATCTATTCCCTTACTAATACCTTAGTCTAATCCTATTCCACCTACACTCACACAAACTCTCCCACTCCCTAATGCTGAAACTTTCAGAATACCTGAAAGTTCGGCATTAGCTTCCCAAAGCCACACTTACCTTAGCCCCACTCATTCGATGTTCCACTAATCTGATATTTTAGGATTACAATGAATGGAACACTCAGTGGAATTTTGCAGTCATTTACTCCATCAATGAACATATGATTTGACGGAGTGAATGGCACCCATCTCTCTCTCTCTCTCTCTCTATATATATATATATATATATATATATATATATATATATATATACACACACACACACACACACACACACATCATATACATAGATATGTGTGTGTGTGTGTGTGTGTGTGTGTGTGTGTGTGTGTGTGTGTGTGTGTGTGTGTGTGTGATTGTAAAAGTGGTCATTTAGCTTAGCTCACTAATTATAGATTCATCCCCATTCTCTCTCCTCTGTCTAAGATACTTGAAAAATGCATTTGGTCCCAATTACTTCACTGTATCACCCAAAAAACACCACTTCTCTCTCCCTCACAGCATGGTTTCCACCCCCACCATAGCACCTCCATAGCTCTCCTTAGCTTCTTTAATACAATCAACAGAAACAGACATGAAAACAGTCTACTATCAGCTTTCTTTCCTGATCTCGCTAAAGTTTCCAGTACTGTTTCCCACACTATTCTCTTACAAAAATTTTCTAAGCTAGGCCTTGATAACTCCTCCCTCTTCTGGTTTTCCTATATTGTTAATCAAAATCAGGCAGTGAAATGGCTGACTGACATCTCAGCATTTGTTCCCATAACTGCTGGAGTTCCACAGCCATCCATACTTGGTCCTATCCTGTTTAGCATTATTGTTAATGACCTAGCCCTGACAAACAAGAATGCTACCCTAGTACAGTATGTAGATGATTTGACCATCATCTGCTCCAGGAAAAGCCTTGAATCCCTACAATAGCTGACTTAAGAATCTTTCCCCTAGGTAGAAAACTGACTGACTACCAACCAGCTATTCCTCAACCCCAACAAATCAAAATTAATTCTCTTCACTCCAAAATACATTGCAATAAAAAGCCATCCTTCTCTGTTACCTATTCTAACATCACCAAAATACAACATGTCATCCCATACCAAACTGTAGCTGAAGCCTTAAAACTTGACGTCCACATACATCATGTAGTTAAAAAAACTTACCAAAAATGTGGCACTCTCTATAGAGCGAAACACTGTCTATATAACGCAGGTCGATCTCATATCGCTGCAACCTTCCTCCTACCCATTGTCTTCTAAGCTGCACCAGTTGTTGTTGTATCTTTCGGCTTTTCCCGGTTGAAGCAGCCACAGCAGCAGAACTCCGCTCCGGACTGGCACTGGCAGTAGATTTTAACAGCCCAAGTGCACAGCTCAGCCCAACTTCAAATGATCGCCCATTCCACCACACAGAAGACACCAGTATTTACCGAAATCCAACAAACTTATGCAAACAAGCTCTAACTGGGTACAAAAAGTTTGCAAAATTTGTAGCCAAGCTACCACATAGATCACACCAATGTTTAGCATTCACACACCTCTAGTGCCTCAACGTATCCCAACAACTCATATAATCTCAACTCCCTAATGTCCATAACCTACTATATAAACCAAATGACTGTCATCTCTGTCAAACTAATATAGTCTTACCACCAGACAAAGGACTACTACTTATATCCAAACCTATCAGATTGGCTGGCTGAGCTCTATATTCTCACATAGTGCCCAAAACCTGGACCGCGATCCCCCAAACAGTTAGACAACACCCATCACTAAAGTCTTTCAGGCTTCAACTAAAAACACACCTACATAGCTCATGGTACTGGTGATGTTCTCCACCTGATTAAACCATTCTTTTCTCTTCTAACTGCTGTTCTTGACAAACTCTTTGTCCATTCTAAAACAGAGTGACTGCATAAAATTACACCCTACAATATGTCTGAATACTGCTTCGATAATGTAATGAACAGCTGCCATTATATGACTTTGCCTGTTTACATATAATTCCACTACTGATTTCTTGCTCTCCCTGTTTATGTGTAAACTGTATAAAACTGGTGCTTCCTATTCTTAAGTATATAGTTTGCATGTTAAATGACACTGTCAGTGCTCAGTTGTATTGTACTGGAGCTTTAACTCCCAGGCCTCTGCTGAA